>NW_027279193.1:0-122594 GCF_046629955.1 Centroberyx affinis | reverse complement strand
GTTGGTCTACAGTAAGCTATATGGCTGTACTGAGCACCACCGTGCCTCCAATGCGCTTGTTGCCTTGATATGTTCCGGAACCTTTTCCCTCCACACCGACTCACAGGAACACCGACCACTTGGTGTTCCGGGACCTCATCATTTACAAATTAAGCACTGGGTATTAGTCAAAGGTTGCATAAGCATTACAGGAACTGAGGGAAGGGGGAAGAATCATTACCGCTGCAGGAAGTATAGCCATCTTTAGCTTTCAAGTTGTATTAAAAATTGATTATGTTCACCCTAGTTATTAACACTGCCTCCTCCAACATCTCCGGAGCCTACATTCTGGTGAAAAGTCGCTTTCAAATGCATGGGAACCGTGATGCCAAATGTTGAGATACTGTTAGCGGGTTCTCCCTAATGATGGCTCCACAGCTGTCAAACTCCAGTGTGTGTGTATGTGTTTTTGTATTTCTATACTTATGAGGACTACTTAAGAAAATCCTCGAAAGTGAGGATATTTTGGCTATTTTGGATTAAGCGTTAAAATTAGAATTAGGATTATGTTTAGGTTAGGGTTCAGATTAGGCATGGAGGGTTATGGTTGGGGTTAAGGGTTAGGGAATGATTGTAGTCAATGAAGGTTCTCAATATATTAATACAAGCATGCATATATGTGTGTGTATGTTAATTAGGGATTCCATGCATGCATGTGTATGCACAGGCATTGACACACACAACTAAACTCACAATCATGCACTAAAAATTCACATACACACACACACACACACACACGCACACACACACACACAAACCACGCCCCTGACATCTTTCGTATGGGTCACGGTCTCGTAGCAAGACAAGGCAATTAGCCGTGAGATGAGCCTGTGTCAGGCATGTGTCAGCGATGCCAATTAGGCTAGAACACTGTGGCAGGAGAGCGGAGCAGTCACTCTCTACTCCGATACCACAGCGAGTCTATGCTACCCCACAGTAGATGACTCAGGAAGGGGAAGGTGAGAAAAAGAAGGGGGGGGGGGTTATGCCATCAGACCAATTCACACACACACCTCTCGCTGCAGGAATAGTGAAGGAGAGTGAAAAACAGAAGTGTGAAAAACAGAAGAGTGAAAAACAGAGATACAAGCACATACCAAATGTCTCTCTCTCTTACACACATTCACAACCACAGAGCTACAGTTAGTTTCTTTCCCTCGCACCTTACACACGCATGTACCTGCGCATACAGGCGCACACATCTACATCAAGCTGCGTTAACAAATGGCGTCACAGATAAAGAGTGTGGGGATTCTTCACATCATTTGACAGAAGGAAAGACATTTACTACAGGACAGGACCCATGGTGAGAATATGAAAGCACTATTATCGCTTCCTCACAGAGGGCTATGCTCTATTTCACACACTGACAGCTGTGTGTTTGAGTGGCCAAGCGTGTGTGTACAGTATGTGTGCACACATAGGCTGCCCACCTGTTAAGATGGTGTTTCCATCAGTGGCAATGGGAGATCGGCGCTAGTTTGGTGACACACGTCACATACACGACCATCAACGTATATGATTTCACCATAAAACAAAAGGTATTCCAGATGAATTTCCATTACCTCACTGTGAGCCAGTATCACTCCTTTTAAGATTGTCCTGTGGAGGATTTTTCTCTCAGCACATTATTGTCAAATGAAATGTGATTAAAAAAACAAAAAAAACACTGATAATACATTCAATGGGCCCTGTAAACTGCCCTCTATTATTAGCATATTTCAATATTTCTCCTCCATCTCACTTTTGATGCATAATGTAACATGGATTCCACAATCCAGCCTCAGAACTCCCCATATTGAACCAGATCAAAGCATGAAACCAATCACAGGGGCTCATCTCTGTAATGGCGACAGTCTTGCTTTGTTGCTAGCATTCAAAGTGTGTAACCACATACAAAAACAACTTCCAACTCATGCGGCAGTAATTTTCCTGGAAAAACCTGCCATTTTTTTTTAATCACTCCCAAACTTACAGTGATCTATGTGATGGTAGGACTTTTATTCTGAGAGAAGTCTTCTCTATACAGAGAAGTTTCTGAGAGAAAGTGGATAAAATGGATAACTCATACATCTCAGTAAGGTTTTGTTTTTGTTTTTGTGGTCTCTCTTTCAAATGTATATATGTATGTATAGGTGCACGTGTGTGTGTGTGTTTATCAATGTGTATCTGTATGCAAGTCTATTATATATATTTATATTTTTCCTGAATTTATTGATGTACTTATTATACTTTGTCATTTCTTTAAACATTTTTATATCTTTTGAGTTTTATGTTGAATTATTAATTTACTTATTTGCTTATTTACTCATTTATTCTGGATGCATGCCATTGTATTTCACCTCTCTTTTGTACATGGACCTGTGGAATTTCAATTCAGCAGTAAGAGATTTTACAAATTTAGATACAAGATTTTGGCTAGCAACTTTGTCCGTCAGTTGTTCTTTGTGTTGGAAAAATAGGAAAATTGTATAGAAAAAAATCAATATAAACAAATCAAAGTACGCACATATATATATATATATATATATTCTATTTTTTTTTTAAGTGTCACAAGCCTCAGGGTACTGAGTTGGGTGAACAGGTAGGGGGGTAGGAGTTTGCTCATATACGATAAAGCGCACTGGACCAATTACCCTCGCTTTACCCACTAGGAGCCCCCAAGCTCAAAGCTAGCTAGAGAGAGAGAGAGAGAGAGAGAGAGAGAGAGAGAGAGAGAGAGAGAGAGAGAGAGAGAGAGAGAGAGAGAGAGAGAGAGAGAGAGAGAGAGAGACAGAGAGAGAGAGAGAGAGAGAGGAGGAAGAGAGAGTGTGCTCTTAGGCTTTACAAACCTGTAGGTCTCACCCTGCCACAGGCAACAGAGTCTAGACCATCCTCTCAACTAAACAGACAGTTGTGTGGGCGACTGCCAAAAATGTCAACAGGAGGGAGGTGGAGGAGGAGGGTGGGTGTATGAAAAACAAAGGATAAGAGGAGGAGGTATGGAGGTAAAAAAAAAAAAAGAAAGAAATGCTGAGAGAGCAAGAGAGAGAGGCAAGAGAGAGTAAAAAGCCAGTGAGAGGACGAGTGAGAGAAGGAAACTGAATGTCAAGAAAGACGGTAAGGGGGAGAAATCTGCGATGGACAGAGGGAATACAGCGGGCAGAGGGGACAAGAGCTGTTGTCTCCCACATGTGTCCATAAATAGCACCTGTTGACAGGCCAGCTCTCAGGTCTGGAACCTGCTAGCACCTGACTGCCCTCAGTATGACGCCCACTATGGAAATGTCCCTCCTCTAGCTCCGGGAGCCAAACAGAGGAGAGGTCATTGACGTCACTGGGGCCTGCCATCAGGGTTTCAGGCACCAAAAAAAAACACTGGCCTGGTTGTCACATATTCTCACGTTGCATGCCTGACCCCACCTTCCCTTCTCCTCCGAGCTTCATCTCTCTCTCCACTGGCCCTGCAGTTCACAATGACCGGAGCTTTTCACATCTGGCAATCTGGGTCTTTTAGTTATAAAATGCAGTACCCAAAGAAGAAGCACAAACAAAATTCCCATAATAGTTAACTCAACCTCACGATACAAATGTATAGTGGCTGGGAAAGTGGGTCCTCAGGGCCACAGGAGTCCCTGAGCATTCTCAGCAAAAAATAGAAAAGCTAGACAACTATTCGATTGGGATTAATGATATGAAAATATTCTTGACTACATTCTTGTTTTACAGACAGCCACTTGCGCCACATAGTTCCTGAACTGGCGCTCAAAGCCGGAGGAAGAGTTTCATCCAGTCAAAACGATAAAATTCCCAGTCATGCAAGAGTAATTTGCAGTAATGCTGAAAGTGCTCTTGTACAGTATATCATTACAGATGCTGTGTTCGCAGCACAGATGGATGCACGCAGCAATCGTAGGTATCAATTAGGCATGGCATGGGGTCGCCGGCATTTGTGGGGGCGTGTGTGTGTGTGTGTGTGTGTGTGTGTGTGTGTGTGTGACTGTGTGTCTGTGAGAGAGAGAGAGAGAGAGAGAGAGAGAGAGAGAGAGAGAGAGAGAGAGAGAGAGAGAGAGACTTAACTTACTGCTGCCTGTTGTCTCTTCAGCTTGTCTCTGTACTCCTCTAACTCCTGCAGGTTCAGCTCAGGTGGGAGTTTCTATAAACACACATACACACACGGAAACAGGACATACAAACTTATCACATGTATTATGAAACAATACATCCTCCTACACACATGACAGCATCTGAGGCTTGTCTAGAAACATCCACAAACAAAGCCTGTAAGCTCATCTTACTTCTACAGTATATACACACGTTACACTTCCAAGAACTCAGAACACAGAATAAAAGTTCCTGGTAGACATGTATGCCTGTGAGAAAACCAATCAAAGCAGAATTATGGTAGAAACCTTGCTCTAAAACTGTTGCTCAAAGCCATACGAGGGGTTTCTTTTGTCTCTAGGGAGCTAATCTTCACTCCTGCACATCTTTGGTCTCACAAATATCTCACTAGCCATTCCAAAGAGCTTAAGCTTGTTTAGCTGGCGACAGAAGATGGCTAGCTTCATTAAAAAAAAAAAAAAAAATAGAAGAATTAGCTCAATAAACACACTTCACCGCACCATAAGTCAAATTAGTAAACGAGGTGGAGGATGTTATCTAGTAAACAACAAACAAACTCTGCCAGGAAAAAAGAAGATATTACGAATCTGAGGCCCAAAGGATGATAGGTAATTACTTTCCCCTTGACTGAGAGTCTCATTTCAGATGGTGTAGCGATACCAAGCTAAATCTAATGAGATTTCACACCCTTCTTCTGTTGAGTGGATGCAATCCATCAATCCGGAAGTCGATGGTATGTGTGCGGTTCGGCAGAAGCGTGCGAGACCGCCGCTCAGGTGAGAGGGGGCTTTAACTATGCCAGTCAGACCGTGTTAAAATCACATCAACCATATTTATTCACATTAGAAATGCAATATTGTTGTTATCGGAATCGCTCAAACGTGGTGAGAATGTGGTGCAATTATTAGTTTACTTGGGGGGGGGGGGCACTTTGGAGTGAGTCTGTTGTAATAATTTTACAGGTGAGTGGTGCTCATTCAGTGATTTCATACATGCACTCGCTCACTCATTACCTCCGCCAAGGAGGTTATGTTTTCGGTGCCGTTTGTATGTTTGTTTGTTTGTCTGTCAGCAGGATTACGGAAAAACTACTGGCCCGATTTTCATGAAACTTTGTGGAAGGGTGTAGCATGGACCAAGGAAAAACCCATTCAATTTTGGAGCGGATCCGGATCAGACTCACGAACAAGCCTCACGAACAAGCAATCGGCCTTGGCGGATGTCTGCGCTCTCCGAGTGCCCTTCTAGTTAATTTATTTATTCATTCATTCATACAGAGCATCTGACCTCCAGTTCGTGCTGCACCATGTCAAAGGAGTCGTTGGAGAAGTAGAGATCCTCGATGCTGTTGATGATCTCCTGCTCTGCCTGGGGGTCAATGGGCTGCTCCCTTAGTTCCCGCAACTCCTCCTGAAAGAGGGAGACAGAGACCGAGAGAGAGAGAGAGAGAGAGAGAGAGAGAGAGAGAGAGAGAGAGAGAGAGAGAGAGAGAGAGAGAGAGAGAGAGAAAAAGAGAAAAAGACTGAGAATTTAAAAATGCCCTTGAACAAAGCACTTCAGAAAGATCCAGACTCATTGAGATGCATAGAGAAAACATCCAAAAGACAGAATTACATAATTTCCCTAACAACGAAAACAGCAAACAAAAACTTTTACAAAAACATTACGAAAAGTACATCAAAAGAACGAGAGAGAGAGAGAGAGAGAGAGAGAGAGAGAGAGAGAGAGAGAGAGAGAGAGGGAGGGAGGATGATAGTGGCAAGGAACGATACAGTGGGGGAAAAGAATAAAGAGTATCTAGAAACTTGCTTGTGTTGTATGCAAATCTCATGTGTAAGTCGCTTTGGATAAAAGCGTCTGCCAAATGTGAAATTGTAAATTGTAAATTGTAAAAAGGAGAAGAGATAGGAGTAAGGGGAAAAGAGGTGCAGCTAGGAGTTGAAGGAGAAGGGCAAGGGTGAAGGACAAGGTGCGGAGGGAGGAGAGAATAAGAATGAGGCAGAGAACAAGGGGCAAGGAGAGGGAAAGGGGAGGTGTGGAGTGGGAAAAAGTGGAAGAGAAAACACAAGGGGTTTAGCGGAAAATTGCAGCTTGTTTCGTTGGACGGCTGTCACGGGTAGAAGCAGGCAGCCTTGGGAGCAAAGGAGGGAATGAATGAGCCAAAAAAGAAAAAAACAACAACGGAGAAACCTGTCCAGCACATCTCTGGGAAACATCAGAGCCGTATTGATTAGTGCGCTGTGCATCCGTTGAGGCTTATTGCTGCGGTGAGTCCTTTAGATGAAGAGTTTTAAACCCACTTCCCCGGAAATCCCCTCGACTGCCTTAATGAGCAGAAATATAGGCACAAGTCAATAACTCTGATGTTGCACTATACAAAGGGGAAGGTTGATAAACAACAGATCAGAGTGGAAGTATCAGAAAAATACCTGTGCTGACGAAAAGGCCTGTGAAAATGTCACACTACAAAATAATCTTAATAAAAGGTATTATCTTGAGAATTATTAATAAGATGAAAACCTTAGGAGGAGGATTTGACCAGGATGGTGACGCTGATTTATCACTGTCAGCCATGACTGTTATATGTTTAACACACACACTTCCTCTGTAACGGCGTTCGCTTCCCAATGAGAGGGCTTCCCTTCTGGGGAAAATAAAACATCAATGATGACAGAGAGAGAGAGAGAGACCTGGGGCTGTTTGTTGTTCAGCCTCCCAACACATTGCCAGTTATCGCAGTGGTCACGGTAATAACAATTATGGGTGGTCATCATCATTATTGTTTTACCGCGATAGGCCTATATAGTAATAACAGGTATTGTCCCATCCATCCCTAGAGGCAAGAGCCATATCTCATGTTGTGTGTCGTTAATTTGCAGGCTTCCTGGTCAGAGATCCTTCATTTAAAGTGTTTGTCCTGAATTTAGCGGAGTCTAGCCATTCGCTCAAGTCTGGGATCAATACATCAAGGCATCAGCACATTAAGGCATAATATCGCAAAAAATAGAGCAAAAGCTTTAGAAGGAGGTGAGCTAGGATGGAGGCGGAATTATATTGGATAAATCCTATCCATACGTCCCTCATCCGTCCATATTCCATTAGATAAAATCTGGGCGCCTATGGAGGCTTGATCTCTCATAGAGATCTCCACGCATCACATATCAACCCATATTGACTTCACAAGATAGCCGACACTGATCATGAAAACCTTGTTACACACCTGTCTAGTCACAAATAGTTTCCCAGGCACCATCTGTAAGAGCCGTGCACCAAGGCAATGAAGCGTGCCACCCATGTAACTGACTCTGTGCACGCGCATTTGTGTGTGTGTGTGTGTGTGTGTCTGTGTGTGTGTTGCTAAGTGACTACTACGTGTGGCTATGTCCTTGTGAGCAATTTTAATTGACGTGGGCAGATAAATTATTTAATTATGTGTGTATGTGGCGTAATACAATTTAATTTAATTCGCTTCAGTTCAATTCAATAAACTTTATCCCTTTGTATAAACTTTATACAAGGTAATTGGAAGGATGTAAATAAAGCATTACAATTTGTTTGTGTATGTGTGTGTGTATGTGTGTGTGTGTGTGTGTGTGTGTTCGTTCAGGCAGGCGTGTGTTTGAGGCAGGTAAAGGAGCGAGCAGCAGCCCCTGGGGAATGTGTGGGTGAGTGTGTGAGAATGAGAAGGAGGAGTGGAGGTAGAAGATCATGCTCCCCCATGAGAGGGGTGGGTGGGAAATGAGCACGAGAAAGAGAGAGAGAGAGAGAGAGAGAGGGAGGGAGGGAGAGAGGGAGGGAGGGAGAGAGGGAGGGAGGGAGAGAGGGAGGGAAAGGGGGGAGAGAGATGAGGTGGATGACTCACTCGCAGAGAAAGTTACAGCAGAAAGAAAAAAGGCAGAGGAAGGAGCGGAACAAAAGAGAACGATGCGTCTCTCCCGTGAAGCCGCTCCATTATTGTTCAATTCACCTCTGCGTCTGTATCGGTCTCTCTTCCCTCTGCCTGCCTCAGCCACCCACCGCCATGACGTGCAAACACTTCTTTAAAAACGCTAACCATCTCTGAGTGAATGACTCATCCAAGTGTTACCTGAGGTTAAATAATTCCCTGCCGCTGCACAGGCACAAAACAAAATAACGCCCCTCTGCCTGTGAGAGCCCCACATGTGAAACCCAACATCAACCAGCACGAGGCTTTGATCAAAATTCACTTTGAAGGACAAGGGACAAACAAACCGCCCTCCCCTCCCCAAATAAATGAAAGTCTCATCTCGTAGCGGAAATTAGAAATCTATTTGCATCCAAAGTGTGGGGCGTTTAACAAGCCTTATCAAAGAATCAAAGTGGGTATTCAGCTCAAGTGCTGATTGAAGGTGGAAAATGAAGCACGGGACAAAAAGGTGCTCGACAACGCTGGGCCCTGATAAACAATAGTGACTGGATAAACAATGGGAGGTGACTGGAAAACCCAGGGAGACGCATGGAGAGAAAGGCAGTGGGGTGAAGAGACGGAGATGAGGGCCAATTATTTCCAATATGGAATCATTCATTAGTTCAACAGTACAAATCAAAGCCTCCTCATTGTAATCGGTGATGAATATTTATGGAGGCCTAACTGGGCATATATTCTCATCAGCTCCTAAACAAGGGTTTAACACAGTTGTCTTCTGGGATATTAGGACACAATCACAGCAACAGCAATATCACATCCAGGCTACAATACTGTTGTAGGCTGCTGTGTTAAAGGGTAATACCACTGAATTTCAGCTTTGAAATGTTATTCATAGTATTC
Organism: Centroberyx affinis; assembly: GCF_046629955.1. Classification (NCBI taxonomy): domain Eukaryota; kingdom Metazoa; phylum Chordata; class Actinopteri; order Beryciformes; family Berycidae; genus Centroberyx; species Centroberyx affinis. The sequence continues at coordinate 113,662 of NW_027279193.1, read as the reverse complement.
TGTTCCATCACCACACGCCAGTGACACGGCCAGCCAATGAGCTGTGTATATGATAAAGCACCATATTGGTAGGAAATGCATGTGACATCATGGGGATACTATGAATAGAGGAAAATGATGATTTTCTGTTGGTATGGTTACATTTTCTGGCTTGGAACTGACCCACAGTAATATCAAGCTACTTTTAAAATGAAAAAATGGAAAAGTTGTATGCATTGTATCCTGTTCATTGTTAACAGAAGAGCTCCAGGCTGTACATTTGTATGGCATCACAGATTAGACTCTTGGATGTGTACTTTTTAGCTTTTGCCATAGGCCATTAACATATGTGAACTGTGAAAGTGAGCCGAGTTTCCCCCTCAAGATAGCCTGTGAACTGATCTGCTATATATGAAACTGCCCTAGTCTTCGCTTTAGGCTTTGCCCTTATCTTAAGAAAATGCGTATTTTAGACTGGGGTATTTGGTTAGTCACATTAGGCTCAACTCATGAGGTAATATCAACCAGCCTGTGCAGCCACCCGCTGCAAATGAATGCCTGTTGTATGATCAGAGTAATCATCCACCGACACAACAATGCAGACAAGAGAGGCGTGTGTGTGATGGGTAAAGTGAGGGTGACCCCTATTGGTGGAAGAGGGTAACTGCATGGGCTGCCAGTATTGACAGCAGGGCTAGACAAGACACATATCAAGTATCCAAGGCTCAAAGGAACTGAAGCCTCCAGGAGTCCTGCTGCTTACCTTAAGGGAGATATCGCCTACAAAGAAAGCCCTTAAAACCAACTGTCAAAGAGGGAAAAACAGTTTTGAACAGATGGGACTGGGAGGAAAAAAGGGTATCAAAGATATCAAAAGGTAATCTGTTTTTCTTTTTTTTTTTTTCCTTACTGTGAACCCTACAAAGCACCACATACTGTCTCAGGAACCCAGAGAGATTAACAAAGGGAACAAAATATCAAAGTTATCTGCAATAGCTTGTGGCATCAATTAAATAAAAAAAGGATTAAAAATTCTACCAAAGTTGTGAGTTATGAAAAAGTCTTGGTATCAAAATTAGCAGTTCATTTTGATTTTATTATATACTTCTGTGTGACATACCAAAGGATAAAACTAATTTCTATCATGGCCCAAGGTTTGAATGCTATAGATCTGTCTTTTTAATCACATTATTTGAAATTATCTCACAATGAAATCTTGGATAAAGGTTTATGTCCTGTCAGAAATGCGTCAATAGTGTATCACTATGGGGTTACCACTGCACTTCATGTCATACCGTTTAAAAGCCAACGGGGTTTCAATATGAACAGCCACAGGGCATCAGGTACAAGGAAGCAATTGAATGTGGGAGATGAGATTTTCTTCACAAGAATGGTTTCAGGTGGGGGTTAACAGCTGCTATAGCCAAGAGCTTGGCCTCTATAACATGCACACATACCCAGCACTGAGATATGTGAATGGGCCCAAGTCAAATGTTTCACTTCAGCAGCTATACTGAATGACACTAGATAAAAGAGAATTACGCATCAGCAATCTGCAATTCATTCAGTCTTGGACCCAACCAAACAGGGCAAGCAGGTAGACCTACGAGAGATTTAGGCTGCCTCTGTCACTTGTTTAGCCCTTGGTCTGCCAAAGATATGATAAATACAGCTCAAATTAGATGACTTAAAAGATGCACAGCCTCATCTATAAATGAAGGAAAGTTGCAGAAAATATCAGAGTGGCAACTTCCTTGGGATGACTGAGGAAAAACAAATATAAATATAGCATATAAATATAGCTAGCTAGCTAGCATAATGCATTGCATTATGGTCTACTGAGGCTACTATTGGTGGAGAAATTGGCTCTGCCTCTTCTACGATGGATTTCTCCCAGTATGATTGTTGAACCTCTGTGCAAAATAGTGAATCTAGAAAAATGTGACATTTATTGTTTGGGATCATATGTTTTAGATAGACCAAAATTTGAATACGCTCAAACTCTATTGTAGCTGCATCTGAAATATCTCAGTGTGACATCACATTATCTATGTTTGACCCAGCTGACCCAAAAATACACCAGAAATGCAAGGTGTTTTAGTGTGGATTTTTCCTTTAAAGACACACTGTACCTCCTCATTCTTGCTTTTTTCCCTCTGTCTTCTCTCCCACACACTCACAAACACTCACACACACCACTCTACTACACCAGGCTGACTGATTCATCTTTATCCTTCCCTGCTAATTATTCAAACACTGTCAAAACCCCTCAAGCCATACCAAATGTTTACCAGGGTTAGCATCATTTGTCAATCATCCCCGCAGCAGTTCCCCCCCCCTACAGTGAGCCAGATGTTAGTTTCAACTCCTGGGGGATGATAAATGGTTCGAGCCACAGCTAAAACAGTTGGAAACACATGGACGGTGTGATACATTATATTCAACACCCTTGCATATGTAATATCATCATGCATGCACACACACACAACCACCTTGGTTTGACCCTCTCACCCTGTCAAGTCGTGCAGTGCTCCTTAAAAAAAGGAGTGGCCATGGTATATAGAAAGGATTATTCCCCTTTTTTAATCAAGAGGGACCATAGCCTTCTTTATGGGTGTTTATAAAGCTAGACCTGTGGGTCCCATTTCATTTTCCTCAATACTGCACAGCCCAGCAACAAAGTAAATAAAGTCCACGTATAACATCATCAGATAATAAGCTCCATGTTTTGGTTGAACACACAATGGCAGGTGTTTGCAGTCCACACGCATTCATGGGTCTCTACTCGTGACAGTGAGGGTTTGAGTCCATTTGTCAAACTACGACATGTCACACCTTCATGACTGATTTACAGTAGATCTTGGGGCCATGATTCCAGCAAGCAGGAAGTTGAGCTTTACAGGCCTAAAACCAGGGTGTGTGATTACTGCACATCCAGTTTGGCCACATCAACTGATACTGATCAGAAAGATATCCCTCCTATGAAAGAGACTGATCTTTCTGGAGACACTCCCGTTGGCTTTCATACAGGCTCCTATTACAACTGGAGAATGACTGCTCTTATCTTATCTAGGCTAAGTCTGTGTCAATGGTTGGGGGTTTTCTGCAATAAGAGCATGGTCTGGCAATAGCCTTGAAATATCTTCTACAAAACATTAGGCCTAGGCTATATGATACTGAAATAAGTAGGTTATTATAAAATATCATTGTTGTCCCTCATAAACTCATACTTGCACCGCACTGTTTTCTGGGACAGTAACACCTAGCACCAGCCCTACTTCTGACAAAAAAAATAATTGTTACGCATGAGACTTTCACAAGAGCCAGCCTACATTCTGTGTTCACAAAGAGCTGCTCTCTTTTGATTATGTTTTTTCTTGTGACAACAGGGCTTTTGGAATAAATGGCAGATGGTCTGAAAAGATGAAATGACATACAAGCAGTTCCTCTAGGCTAATTATTTGCAGCCCAGGTTGAAATTATGTTTCAGCCTGGGCAGCACACACTCAAGTGACAAATCAGTCAAGTAAGCCTGCTTACCAAAATGAAAAAGAGAAACATGTAAGTGTTCAGACCAAACAGGTGACAGGGGTGACAACCCAAACAATGTCAGCCACAAAGGACCATTTACTTTCCCTGTGACCAGCACGTTTCAAGTGTAAACCACAACACATTGGAAACATAATGTGCGGCCATCAAATGCCAAGACTTTAGGAGGGGAGAAATTAAATGTCTAGTTGAATTGACCTGGCTGGGATCACTTTCCTGGCTGGGGTTGGTCACTTTCCAAATTCTATTTAGACGCATTAATAGAAGGTCATTCGTACAAGGCAAAGTCAAAGCAAAGCTAGCAACTGGCAATGTGCAGAGTGCCAAGTAAGTGACTTTGTACATTATATAGAGCTATTGCTGCTTCTTACTCTGAGCGCTCTTGATAAATTGAACCTGTACAACTGGCTAATGACAAATGCTTCTTGTGACTAACCAAGACTGATTGCATTTTCCAAAATGTTGAAATATCATTGCAGCACACAGCACACCATATTTCATGCTGATGGGGGTGGGACTGATGTAAAGCATGTCGTTTGCTGATAAAAATTAGTCACCTCAGTCTTTTTCCACTACTTTCTAGGAACAAAGGTGGAAGTATGATGTAATCTACTACAGAGCAGTATAAAATGTACAATAATGAATAGTGGGTACACCACTGACACATTAATAACATCCTGACTCATCCAACCTTACTATCTACCCTTTTGATAGAATTTTGATAGAATTGCTTTTGGACCTAAATAAATAGTTAAGTCAACAAAATAGTTACTTTATATAGAGCAAAAGTGGAGTGGATAACATGGCATGTCAAAAGTGTGTTTACAAAATATGCAGGTGCCATGTTGACTTACACTGTGTCTTTAATAGAAGAATAGCAGAAAAGTTGTCTTCTCTGTTTACCTGTCTTTCTCTCTCCACATCATACCTGACAGCAAAACTATTACATAGCTAGCATTTCACTATTCAGACCTGTCTACTTAATGAAAATGGTTAAGTATAGGATACATATATCAATTTTAACATTAGAGCTGGTCTATTCTATTCAAGCTCTATCATGGTGAAACAGATTGTTTCATAGAACATACAGCCCAGACCAATGCTTCATTCATTATTTAACACAGCAAGAGCGACAGCCGTTGCAGCCTTTTCATGAAGCTTACCTTGCTTGGGATCCTCAGATTCTCCACAGGACTGAGGTCTGCCATGCTCTCTTGGGGGCTTTTCAGGCCCTGTCAAAATAAAACCAACTTTTAGACTTTATAGCCTTCACAACAAAGATTTCACTTACGAATGAAAAAGCCCAGCGAGTGCCAAACAGACTTAGTGAAAGATGTCAGGTAAGGTTTTTCACTTGAAGTTTACTCCCAATGTCACACAGCTTACCATGTAACATCACACTACTGTGCTGCAGCGCACAAATACAGCAAAAACAGGAAAGATTTCTGAAAGCGATAGCCCGTTATTTGTAACAGGTTCGCCAAGCTGTCTAGCATTACTGCTTTGCAAGTTGAGCAGAACTTCCCTCACCGCCCACATTTTCTATTGTTGTGCCCTGTTGTTGTGGCTAATGATGATCTCTTACAAGAGAGACGTGCATGTAACGGGCCGTGCATATATCTTATTTTAATGTAGAGCAAAAGGGCTGTAAATAAACTGCAGCTGTTGAAGTATTATTGCTGTTAAACCTGTTGTTTGTGTCCTCTAATCTGTCAGAGAATGAGCTGTCAAACTAGCCAGTTAGCTTAGCTAGCTGGTATGCTAGCTGCAGCTGTCAGAGCCAACCGTTACACAGGTCAAACCCCGGAGACTCGCTTCACTCACCTGCCGGGCCATCAGCGACTTGATCTTCTGCATTGTAAATCCAAATCTGGTCCAGTGGCCGAATAACTGAATGAACACAGTTTTGTTTAAATGTCAACGGTTCGGCCCCTGCACTACGAGAGGGAAGCCATGGTTGCCCGTCACGTGATAGGCACAGGACCCGGAACAAATACAAAGCATCCTGGGAAATGTAGTTCATTGTATTGCGGCGTATGTGCGATTTATTAACCATTATCTTAATCTTATTATTTTTGAAAGCTGTGGAAAAAGGTTTGTTTAAATTAGAAATAGTTGGCCACGTTGCTCCGTCTACACAGAAAAAAAAAAAAAGGTGTAAACACTGCCAAAGCAGTATATTTGTGACATGTACTGCTATCACACACCACTGGATGGTAGTAATTTGCCCTAATAGAATAGAATACAATACAATACAATACAATACAATACAATACAATACAATACAATACAATACAATACAATACAATACAATAGAATAGATACTTGGGAAGGAACTTGGGTTATTTGACTTCACTGTTCTAAGTCTAGCAAATGTCACTTCCCAGTGTTAACTGCCTTGCTCATGGGCAGCAAATACAGCAGGTGGTATAATGAGTAACCCAACCCACTTCCCTTCAGATTAGATTGCAATTACCTAATGGATTCCCATTTCAAGAATTACATTTAAGTTGTATTTGTCTCTATCATATGGCAGCTTTTTGTTGCATGTTATGTTATTATACACATATTATCTCTCTACATATAAGACTTTGTACTTAATTATTTTAAGGTAGCACTACACAATTTACCAAGCCACTTTTCCTTCTGAGAACATGAGTGATCTCATCATCTCACGGCATGCATGCCACAGTGCCACATATAGCATCATCCCTACCAAGCAGTTTGAACTGGCTCCTCAATGGAAACTGTTCCAAATAATTATGAAAAGGTGCGTGCAAACCCATTGAGCCTGCTTTGTAATTGCCCCCTTGGGTGTTGTTTTGAGCAGCGCTTGGTTAAAAGCAGGCAGCATGCAGCAGACAGCAGGCACCATGAGCTCTAGTTCCTGCTTAATGATGCCTCAGGCTATTTCCCAGTCAAATGAAGGTGAGGTAGCTCTCCTTAGGTGAATTTACTCCACTGTTGTTTGTTATGCAGTCATCCACAGTGTGGAGCCTCCCTTAAAGCATACACTGAGACGGAACAGATGGCAAGCCCTACCAGGAGACAACACTGCAAAGACACAGCACACTCAATTGGTCAGTACATACAGCTATAATTAGAGCTAGATTCAATAAACTGCTTGGATGTGATTCAGAGGAGCATCATGTTGCACAATAATTTACTGCTCAGAATGAGGATCATTATTGCACATAACCTGGACCACACTGCACAATATAAATGCCTGTCTCAACAAATCATTGAGTCTAGTATTGATTCTTAAAACTTATTTCTTATTACAAAAGAGAGAAAAAAAATTCCAATGCAGTGGGGTAATTTCACTTTTTGGCAATGTATTTGAAAGCCTTGAAACACATTGATTTGCTTTGGAAACAAGTGGCATTATCTCACCTCAGTGGCTGTGTTTCAATTAAAATAAGATATTAAGACTCAATACTACAGTTAAGTTGGACATTGTTTGTGGTGTGGCGTTTGACATGACTTTCAATGGAAGTGCTCAGAATAGGGGTGACATATTGGGGACAATACAGTGCTTTTGGTAACAAGTCAGCAGAAAGCAGGTTGCTGCTTTTAAGTGATAGGTTGCTCAGAGTCTATATATGCTTAAACAAAACATCTTTGTGTCTGTGTCTCTCCCTGTCTGTCTCTGTTTCTTTCTCTCTCTCTCTCTCTCTCTCTCTCTCTCTCTCTCTCTCTCTCACACACACACACACACACACACACACAAAGAAACAAGCACACACGTTTACATCTATTCGTGACAAGGTGTCAGCAGGAGCAGGTGGAGGGCACTCTGCCACATGCTGAACCGTCCGTCTGTCGCTGCCTCTCTCCACACCATGCCAGGTACACAACACAGAACAGACCAGTACAACAAGACCGCATTCACTGGGAGAAACAAGGACTTTTACAACAGTCTTCAGACTACAAATACAATTCCTAGACTTGTGGTTAGATGGTCAGATGAATTGCCACCAGGGTATGAAACAAACTTTCTGTGGCTGGTGGATGCTGAATTTCACTATAGGCAATTTCATATCTTGTTTGCCAAAGTAGACAGATCAAATTCAGGTTGGCTGCCTTTTAAAGCAGCAATAGAACTGACATCCTTGCTATCCTCAATCAAAACCTATCCGCATTTGGCCGGTGGATCGTGTTCATTTCAAGCCTGATTGCTATTGGCATTCTATGAAAATGAGTTAAAATAATTCTAATACAGACGAGCATTACCAGCCAAATGCAGAATAATTGGCCTTTTCTGGTTGGAAGTGACAAACAACTAAAAATGACTCAGAATGGTAAACTGTTATAAATCTTTAATAAAATACAAAAAGAACATGTGTGAATGGAAACTGTACAATAATTTAAGAAATATTATTAATTTTCCTGATTTCAATATTTAATTATTCACGTTGAGTGGAGAAAAAAAATGCTACATTTCCGGAAAGAGAGTAAATTGTTTCTATAGAAATAAATAGCAAAAGGTTCAACCAAAACATAGAAATAGAACAATGCAATATGTATAAAGAATCTGCAGTATAAATCCTTGTACAATATTTACATTTGGGTATGATGTTCATCAATACCTTAACTTTATCTCATGCAATAAAAATGCATTCATAACACTAGTCTTCTTGCAAAATAGGCTATCTGTTGGGGAAGGCTCAAATTAGAGCGTGGAATACAAAATATTATTCAAATCCAACAGTATTGAGAGGACAAACAAAAGCTTAGTATTTTAAATTAAACACATATTTGAAATGGTAATTAGAGTACAGGACCTGTGCCACCTCGTAGGCAGCGTGTCAGACAACATGATAGGAGTAATATCTACTATCCATCTTCAACATGACGTCTAAACACCTGTTCACCTGCTTATTTCATGTCATTTTTGAATGGAACACCAGGATTTTACATTGCTTTTACCTTCAATATACTTAAAATATGTTCAAGCCATACAACAAAAGCATTCACCTCACAATGGTGTCAACAAAATACATTTTAACATTTGTCCAAACCTCTGGACGATAACAGTGCATGACCAGTTTGTATACTCACATAAGACTCCATCATCCCTTGTGCAAAAAAAACAAACAAAACAGTCCACCAAAACAAGTGCTTCAGGCTTTGGTAACAGACAATGCAGCAGGGTAAAGCTACATAGGAGTCTTAATGTGGAATAATTATGGGTTATATCTCAACTCTCTGACTGGAGGTCAGTTGAGCAAACTGTGGCTGGGGGTTTCAGGAACATGTCTGATTACATCATAGATGGTGGTGTGCATGTCCTGGACTGACTCTAGGCGAGCAAGAGATCTGCATGACGCCTGCAAGACAATATCACACGAAAAATGAAAACCACACCCAAACTATTTGACAGGACAAAAGCAATGTTGCTGCTGAATTTATGAAAAATGTGCATGGGACGTGAAAATTACCTGTGTGGATTCCATTTTCCCAGGTATGGAGACAAACTCGTAGATACCAAAGTCTTCTGTTGCATCCTCATGACCTGCTGATACAAAGGTTTTTATATTAACTATCATGTACTACAACCAAGTTACTCTTAACACTCAGGTTAGCACATTAGTATCTATTCTCTGTAAAACTCTACAACAACATCATGTATGTAATGAGGCCAAAACCAAGACCTTCTTTTCAGTTGGTATAAATGAGACATCCTTGTTTGCTTCCTGCTTTAGGTTCCTCCTATTCAAAGCCTATTTGATTAGGAATTACTTTCGGTTTCAGGAGAACCAAAGCCGCATTCAGCCAGCAAGTATTGCCTTAACACAATGACGCCTTACAAAATATGCTGTAGTCAAATTAAAACACACAAACAGACTAACACACAGTATAGAGATACTCTGTCATGAGGGGTATTGGAAAAGTCATTGATGACAGACTGGAGTGTATTCATGGTATGAGCAGCACCGGTAAACAGGTTAGTTACCTGAACGATGTGGTCGTTTCTGTTCTGTTAGCGGTCTGCAGAAGAGAGGCACATAAAGCAGTTAATTAAACCTTTTGTGTACTTAAAGTATCACAATTCATGTCTGTATTCATTGCATGGTCAGGTCTCAGTTGATATCTTACCTATTGTAGATGCTCATGAGCACTGTTGATAACAGAGAGAGAAAGATAGAGATTATTGTTCCCTGATATAAACATGTTGAAATTGCTTAATACTTTATGCATTTCAGTGTGACTTACTCAAAAACTAGACTGACTCAAAAAAGCTTTTTTGCTCTGGTTACCTTCAGTTTGACATTTGCAAGTGATTTACATTTATGATTAACTTCAACATCTAAGGCTGTAGTGGAGTCAGCCGTTAGTGTTATCCTAGGGCAATTATGATCTCTGTCACAGCCCTGATAGCCTCAAACAAAGGACATGTTAAACAAGCTTCAGAACTCACAGTGGCCTAGACTGGGCCATCTGATCTGCGGCTTGGCAAACCATGCCTCAAACACTGCTATGAAAGCACTAACCTCTCTTAGGATGGCAGGTTCTCCTGAGGAAGACCAGCAGCATACAGCCGATGATGAATAAAGAGCAGACGGTGATGGCTGCCAGCGGTGATACAGAGCTGCCCTCCTGAGTGTGCTTCTCTTTGCCTGCAAACACAGAGAGCAGAGAAACTGATATTTACACTCACACTACACTCACACATATTTTTAAGGTTAGCTACTGGAGGAGCCTTGGGTGGAGTTCAAAAGCAATTTTGATGTCAAGGGATGCTGCCTTGACCTTTTGATATATATTTTATTTTCATTTTTCAACAGTGTATGAACAAAGTTCCCCAAAATAAAAAATACATTAAATAAAAGTAAATAAATAAAAAAAAAAATGTTAAAAGTGGTGGCAGAGACATATTACTTTAGAGAGACAGTGCAGAATAGAGACATAACATTATGGACTAGTTTTTGTGTCATAGCTTAATGCCGTCTTGACTTTTGTTGACTTTTCTGTCTTCCAAATACTGGATTGACAGTATTTTACATTACAGCCAGTATCAACGGTAGCCATCAATGTGCCTTTCTCAATATCACCAAGACAACATATCAATGTCCCATTCGGCACACAGAAACTCCACATGCTATAAAACTTAGTCAACAAATAGAACAGCTGTCACCCACTGTTTACTTTCCCATAGAGCCGCTGGACTTTAACACAGACCACAGGCACTGGTACCTAGCAACTGAGTGAAAATGCAAGTTTCATATTAGCCGTGTTTATCTCATGTTGTATCCATAAGCTGATCCCACTTCTCGCCCTACAGTTTGAATTCCCAAGTGAACCTGTGTATGCCAAACAGTAAGGTGTATCCTCCACCCTGTGGTGCACAGACCGGCCCACCCACACTATTCTCACCTATCCATCTATCCAACTGTTCCCCAGCTGGCCAGTATTAATCACTGTCAAACTATTTCTCTCATACCTCATCAACCTCTTCTGCTTTTGGCGTTACAATATGTTTACCTCATATAGGATTCCCAAAATCTACCCACGCTCTCCTCCCTCTCGTCATGTTCCACCCTCCACCCACCTGTCCCCAAGCTGGCCACCACCAGGGTGAATTGGGCCTCGTCCTGCTTCTGGGTGACGTTGTTGAAGGCCCGGCACAGGTAGTCCTCGGCCTGGGCCAGCCGGTAGGAGCGCACCTCTAGCCGTGGGCCCTCGGTGATGACCTGGGTGGAGTTGCGGCTCTTGGAGATCCAGACGTAGCTGTTGGGCGGGTTGGAATCAGCCTGGCAGTCGAAGAAGACCAGCTCACCGGGGTTGATGGTGAACACCTCTCCTGTCCGCAGGCCCTGGCCCGAGTTCACCGCCAGGTTGTAGGGACCATCTGCAGAGGCCAGCAGTGGGTTAGGGTAACCATCATGACTGGCTGCTGATTTGGTGGTGTACCATACATGGTGACTTTCCTATGAATTATCTTAACAAGGGAATTCATATTCTCTGGTGGAAAATCAAAATGTGTGACTTCATTTATTACGAAATGAAAAAAATGAACACTACTTTTTCAGTACAAATTAGCCAAATGGTAATAATATTTTTGAAATATTCTATTTTGGTAATGATTCCTGTTTTCATAATTATTCTAGCAACAATCATTTGATCACCTCTGTCTCCCTACTGCAAAAGCAGGTGGTTAAATAAGGCCTCTGGGTTTTTACTCTCAAACTGTTAGGAGATACTTTATCGGAAGTGGCAACATAAACAATGCAGCTCTTATAAAATGTGCTGTTTCTAAACCCTCTGGGTGGCATCATCCAGTTCTTACATGTAGGTTCAGATAGGAGATATGAGAATAGGAACATGAAAAAGTGCCAGATTATTGTCAGTCACATGTTTACATTAATAAAGTTTCCTGCCAGCAAGTTAAAAGGTTGAGGTGGTGAGTTGAAGATGTTATTCTCACTTTGCAGTGGCTGGAAATGAGTGTCATGGCTCCAAATTTACTAATGATCCAGTTTGCAGTGCCAAGTTACTCACACACCCAATGTTTGAATGCTTTGAGTCAAGAGATGGTAATGAAAAAAGTTATGATGTCTAACCAGGAAGTTGTAAACTATACAGGCATCTTAATGTTCTACAAACTTTATGCCCCACAATTTGACAATGTGTGATTTATGAATGTCAGGAAACATTACAATGAATTAATGGCAAGATTAATTGTATGCACTGGGTGCAACCTGAAACGTACAAAACCAGGCTAAGTTATCAACCTATCATGGCGGTCTAGCTACAACCTTAACCGTAGAACAGAGGAACTCTGTCAGATATGCCTGCTCCCATGCAAATACTATCCCACACCAGCCACGTGTTTTCAGTTCTCAGTGAGTGTCTCATCTCACATGGATTTACATATAGCCAGGAGTCCAAGGATGAGTGCAAGAGGAGAAAATACAAAAATGGAAAATACAAAGATGGAACTTGACATTTTACCCAAGCTCTGGGAATCCAATGAATTTTTCAGATATATCCAATGTATTACATGATTGATACAGGGTTTTTTTGACAAATGAGATGTTACAAAAATGTATACAATAGTTAAATTTAGTTTGAAGAAAAAATAGAGTGATTGTGATTATCTGGTGATACCTAAGTTTGAATGGCACTGTTCTCACCTGGCCAAACAAACCGGACTAAAGGGGGAAACACTCCAGATTCCAAATAAACTGCTCCAAATTTGGTATGAACATGCCCTAAGTCCACATACTTCATATAGTTCTCGTAATTCAGCAAACTCCCTATCCCATCCTGTAAATGGGAGGAGGAGAATAGAAGAAGAGGAAGGCAGAGGAGGAGAAGAGGAAGACAGAACAAGTCGACTCACAGTAGACAGTGAGGTCCATGGCCTTGCTGTGTTGGCCCTGGCTGACCGGGTTTCTGGCCACACAGCGGTATGCTCCCATGTCCTCTTTCTTGACCGGACTGATGAACAATGTAGCGTTGTCTTTGGAGAAGCTGTATCTGTCACTGGGCGCCAGTCGCACATTGTTCCTCAGCCACTGGAACCCAACTCTGGTTCCTCTCTCAACAGAACAAGTCCAGGTGACGTTCCCTTTGTCCTCGACAACTGTGTACGACGGGCTCTTCTCAATGACCGGAGTGGACACAGGCACTGAGGAAAAAGCAATACATGTTGGTGAATTGAGGGTTTGACAGATGTGACAGGACATATGGTGTCCTGTCAGTAAACAACAGATCTGATAGAAGTGGATAGGTAGGGCATCTAACACAGGATCACCATGATGAAATTACCCTAATCTTGCATATACATGTCTAATGGCATTAGGTTCATCCACTCACCATCTACTGTAATGTGCACCGTCCTCCCCTCCTTGATAACAACACCTGTCTTACTATGAAATTCTATGTTGAGGTCCAGGTGGTAATCCCCCTCATCGGTCTGGTTTAATTTCTGGATTAGCAAAGACACATTGGGTTCTCTGAAGAGGAGGTGCTTGCGGTACATCATGTCGGTGATAGCAGCCTCTTTGGTAAAAGTCACCAGCGTGGTTCTGGTGCCACTCGGCCTGGTGTGAGACCAAGTCCCCTGCATCTCAGCCTCGTCCAGCTGGAAGTGAGTCTCCACGCTGAGGAGGAGGGACTGCCCTTCAACGCCATGGTGGACCAATGAAGGGATGTGGATGAACTCAGAGTGGACTTCTGATGTGGAGGGAGAGAGAGAGGGAGAGAGAGAGAGAGAGAGAGAGAGAGAGAGAGTTAATGCATAATCTCAGTAGGGGAACTTGTTGGATCTCCCAGGTAACAAATGAGGCTTGGTACACATTGCTCCTGATTAACAGCTTGTTTCGCAAAGTGGGTATATTCCTTTAGGACCAGATTCATTAGATCATATTAGGGGTAAACACTCAAGGTGCTAGGTGTCCAGACAGTGTCATTCAGTTGCTTTCCTAAGCGTCCAATGTTTCCCACTAAGGTTTGAAAGGATACAGGTTTTTGAAGGCTGATACCAAGACCAGTGTTTGTAGATTGATGTCACTGATATTCTGTGCTGATATTCAATCTGATAAATTTGACAATATTCCTGGCAAAAAATGACAAGTATTCAGTGTTTCCCCAGGAATTTAATTCTTATTTAACTAAAATTTAATTGCAGGGTTTGCAGACTGTTTCCATGTAGCTGTGATCAGGGAGGAACCTCCATCGTATGGGAGGTGGACAACATTGACGATCTAGCCCTAGGACACTTCTTGACCTAAATTGAAGAACTACTAAGACTTAGGTGCTATCAGCCGTCTGTGCATACAATAACAACCATAAATTATCAATGCTGCATAATGGCAGTATTAATACAAATAGGTGGGGTGGAGGGTGGGGGTACTCTGGTCTATTTTTGCTGTGTGATCTTGTAATCTATATCCTATTCCTTAAATTGTCCAGGTCCTGAAGCTGGAGTGAGTTAATATTGACTGAGCTCCCTACAGTGTGTCATTGTTGTCAGACAAGGACAAGGCACGTCTTTTTCATCCCAACTGGTCGCAAAACAAACACTTGGGCTGTCTGAAGTAACTAGATAACTGTCGATGTATTGTGCCTAGCTCTCTGTTCAAGCGCTGGCGGGCTGCCAGGACAGTTTGTGCGCTGATAACTGGTTGAAAGCTGACAACTTGGAATAGAAACACAAAGAATGGGAGGAGCTATCATTGTAGCTTTGGTGATTTCAGTTGAAGTGTTAATCTGATCATGTGGAGATGCTGTAAATTCATATGTATTCACAGTTTCAATCATCTTTTTTCTCAGTGTTCTAATTGTTGTAATTATCCAACATGTTATGTTTTATACCCTCAATTTACTCCATTTTTATTCTTTGTTCTTGCCAGCCGCAACTACCCAGTTTCCCCACGGGAATCATAATAATTCATCTGATTAACTCTGATGCCGAAGTGTCATTTGGCAGCCATTTTTAACAACTTTAATGGTATTCCATTTTGAGACAATGGAGGTGTCATTTTCCAGGTATTTTTGACAGCCTGAGGTCAGAGAAGGAGGTGGGTGAGTCGGGGTGGAGGGGGGAATCTGTTTGGTTGGCAGGTCGATTTAAGCAGCAGCAGGTGAGTAGGCACCGCTGCTGTGAAACAAACTCACTCATTCCTTTCACTTTTTATGCACAGCAATCTCTTAACTTCCCCTTTCTCTTATTCTGTATTCCCTTGTCTCATTTGCATGTCTGACTGTGCATGTTCTCTTCCTCTGTTTCAGCGTTACGTAAACAGATGCTCTGGAGGTGTAAAATACTAATGAAAGATCATACATTTATTATCTTTTTTTGGATAGCGTTATGATGCTTTTGTGAAATCACAGCGTTTCTCAAGACATTTCCAAATATCACCTCATGTCACCTCATGCACTTCAAACTCACTGTGCTGAATAAAATCTGAGTCATTTCAAGGCATTTTCACCCATTTTCACCTTAAGTTTCTTTTCTTGCCCCTGTAAGCTTATTTCCTCTCACTTTTCTCACACCATCTCTCACATCTCTCTCTACCTCCAATCTCTTTTTCTCCATTAGATCCCCCCTCTTCCTCTCTTCCCTCCACCCTGACCAGTCCTCATTTCGTCCCTGGGGACTTCCAGCCGGTGTCAGCCAGGTCCCTGGTGACTACTGCCCATGTTGTTCATCACAATAGATTTACTGTGCGTCTGCTGTTATGTCCTAAATAATACATGCTGCGCCAACACCCCCCACCCCGACACGTTCCACTCTGACAGGCCTGCAGGCCAGTTTCAGAGTGTGTGTGTGTGTGTGTTGTCAGAAGTGTGCCTGTGTTTACGCCAGCTGAGATATGGTGAATAGGCAGAATGAGGAGGAGTGTGCCGAGCCCGCTCCGCCGCTGTTGTCCCTAAACAACACAGGGATTGTTGTGGTGATAAGGAACTGGGGAGATTATTGTGACAATGGGCTTTGAGGTGAGAGGATGTCTACATTAGCACACACACACACACACATACACACACACACACACACACACACACACACACACACACACACACACACACACACACACTAGTTAACAAGTGCATGCACACATTCAAACAAGATAACTAGCCTACATGTATAGACCCACAAGCACCTGCCTCTTATCACCCTCACACACAACCAAGTTGTTTGGATGTTAAATAAAGTCAAGCAGTGCATGTCCACAGGCTGCTGGCCACCACCTTCTGTTCCCACTCCCCTTTAAGATAAGACAAATACTGTCCTTCCAGGAAGGTTGATGATACAAACATCAAAGTAGTAGCGAGTCCTTGTTTGAGGGACTTGTCTGTTAGGTTGATCTGGTCATGTGAGGGACGTTGGTAGAAGTCTGTTATCTCTGAGTCAGTGTGCTGTGGCTTGTATTCTTTCCACTGTCTCCTTCCCTATGTCCAATACTTTCAACCGACAATATTAGAAATGCTAATTCTGTAAAGTCACACTGTGATGACTATGGTAGGGAAGTGCAGTATACCAAAAATCAAATCAAATAAGACCCTAAGGACTCTATAATAACTCAACCTTAACAAACACTAAAGCTGTGGAGAGGGTAAGGAGACATTGCCATTAACTAACTAATGTATGGAAATGGCAACTTTTCCATGACGTTCGCAGACTGACAGACTGACAGACTTACACTTTCGGCCAAAAGGTCCCATTACTCAAGCATATCAAGTTCAACTTGTTAAAGAACAAAGATACAAATATTGTCTTGGAAATTTTAATTGAACAATCTACCATCACTGTTGCCATATGCCAACATTCAACCAAAACCCTTCACAAATGCCAACAAGGATAAAAAAAAATACAACTACACAGTTTGATCTCTACCTCTCTGACCCTTGAAAGTATTGTGAAACAAAAGATTTCACAAGTTTTGAGTGAACATTTTATTCCTGCGCACCACAAAAAAAACTTCCTCAATCAACCACCAACTTCCCACTGCCAACTGACCGACCCGACACCGCAACTGCTGTGACTGCTGCCCCAACACAACCCAACTGACAACCCAAGCACAACATCCTCACCTGTTAGAATGAACAGTGCAGTCCAGACGTAGAGCGCTGTTCCTCCCAAGGCCTCCATGACATCTTATCCTCTGGGGATCTGCGGCACTTCTGACAGGCAGGCAGGGAGTGAGGGATGTAGGAGGAGAGGAGTGGAAGAGAAGGAGGAGGGGAGAGAAGTGAGACTGGTTGCGGTGACAACATTTGCCAGGGAAATAAGAGGAGATAGCTTTAGCCTACATGCAGCCACCCAACACCCAGGCCCCTCCCATGTGACACCAGGAGGAAGAGGTCCACCTGGCAGAGGGAGAGAACAGTATGGTCCACACACACACACACACACCCCACACCCCCCCCCACACACACACATACACACACACTCTGTCGCCCTAGGGCTGAGGGTCACACTGAGACAGAGAGAAACTGAGACACATAAGGATATTTGAGAGCAGATGACTGTGTCTATACATTATAACACAGCAGCTGCCTTCCTCAGTCCCTTAGGCTGTGATACAGACAGACTGAAAGACTTCAATAGGTAAAGTCACATAGTTTGGTTCAGTTGCAAAACCTTCAGTGGCGTTTTACATAGCGGTTAGCTGTCACCCTAACTTATTTCTGTAATGGTTTTGTAGTAATCCCTTAAAATAACCTTCCATTTACATTTACATTCACCCCTTAATTCATGCAAGATCCCATTAAAATTAATGAAGGGAGTTCTTAATGGAGGAGACCCCATCAAAACCATCTTAAACACCCCTTAATTCTTTAGTCCTTAGTTTCTAATTTACTGTAAAATTCAGGGAGACAGGAACTTTCCATTAATAACGTATTAATAACCCTGTAAACCATGCACAAAAGGCATTAAAACAAATCCCTTAATTAGTAGTGTCTCCATGAATCAACCCATGAATAAATAAATGTAATGTAATGAGAAATTAAGGACATTTCAGGGATAAAACTAAGGGGTTTGGTAGCAATAGGAAGACATGAAGACAGAGAGATATACTGGGGCAAAACTAAGGAATGTGGTTCTGACACTGATACATGTATCAGTGGGGTTTCCCTCAAGCTAAGAGCTGGGTGGGTATAGACTCTTATCTGAGATCAGAGAGACACACATCGATGACATTTTCACATTGTTTTTCATCACTCGGGGGGACGTTTAGGAACAAAAGCGTTTCATGGCAGAAAATTGAAGAAAAAGCCAAGGCACCCGTGTAGTTAAGTCTTTATTGGCTCGTGCGTAGCCTGTAAACACCCTGAGGAAGACTTGTCTGTGCCATTATTTTTATCCTATTCTTAGGCATTAGTCTACAAAATAAACACTTTCACTATGAGAAGATTGCCTTGGATTTTTCTTGTTTTTTTTCTGCCATGTCATGCTGAAGCCAAGGCAGCATCAACCCCATTTGTTGTTGTATTTAATACTAGTAAGATTTGTGTTCAGGGAAATCAAGCAGAGTCAGGTCAAGTTCATTTACAGGACAGGTTTGTCTCTGAGTGCTTTACAGAAAACAATGGACACAAAAAGGTCACATGTTGGACGCTGACTTTTCCCCCTCAGTGACTTGTGCAGAAGGGTTTTTTCAGCCTGGTCATCTGCTGAAAGGATGTGGTGAACCTTGGGATTGAACTGCAGAGTTAATGAATTAGACCATTGTAGGCTCTATAAATGAGTGCCTGGTTTGGCGATGGCACTACTGAGATCGCACTATGTGATTATTCTGTCTGTTGTCAAGCACTCCATCATGGGATGTCCATTCATTGGGAAAACTAAAGACAACGATTATGGTTAAGACAGAGGTTTTTATATGAATTCAATGCAGTATTTGTTAGCTGGAACACAGCATGTGGCAAATTTGACAAGGAATCATCTATTTGTGTTCCGGGAAATATTATTTGGGATTTTTTTTTTCACAAATTTATGCTTGCGGAAAATTTATGCAGTCAAAAGACACTGAGTTGACTATACTTAACCAAAAACACATTTTCTGAGCTGCTTTAAGTAACTATCTTAAAATTGATAGAAATTGAAAAACTTTGCAACCATCTCTCATTCCTTCACCTCATTTTACCTGTATTTGGTGCCTCTAGATTGTCTTCATCGGGTGGAGAAGCAGGTTTTCTCTACAGAACCTGCAAGTGTCTTCTTCACCTCTAGGTGGGGCCAGTGCATCACCCACAACATCAAGCCTGCCAACAGGTTTACACTTTGCAACTTGCATTCTATGGGGAATATTTGTTATATCAGCGTGTTATAACTATGATCACTGACGTTTCTCGTGGTTGTCTGAATTGTCGGTGATTCAGGAATTTAAGATTATTCTCTCATTTAAGTCACTCCGGATAAGAGCGTCGGCTACAGTAAATCCCTTCCTAAAATCTAAATGTAAATCTCCATTGAGGGGGAAGGAACATATTGTCATGAGACAAAAAAGATATAAAAAAAAATACAAAAGGATCTTAGCTCATGGTCGGGTTATGATGGGTTTGATTACATCTTAAGTTTTTGACTGAACACTGTATGATGAGCGATGAGTTAGAAGAGTACCTGGCCTTGGCTAAGAGCTACACACTGAATAGGTCAAGATGACAACAAAACAGCCAAGATCAAAATATCAAACTTCCTTGACAGCAGTGTGGATGTTCAGTGATGAAACATCCATTAAGAAACAGCATCCTTTTTTTTTTTTTTTTTTACATTGAGACCAGAACAACAGTTGTTTATACAAAGTTGTTGAACAGAAAGAAAGCATGACGTGTGTGAAGTTAACTAATGTTCGACAGTCCTGGTCTCATGTCAGATCATGGAATGGTTTACATCTGCAAAACTTGGCTAAAGCTTGTAATCTAGCCATGGCAAAGCTCTTCCCTTGATGTTATTATGAATGAAACACTCACAGGAAGCTATCTGGTGGATTCTACATACCATCCACAACCATGAAGTAAGTCTGAAACTCAGGTTGTATGCATATAAAATCTAAGAATAGAAGTACTGATCTGGTCTGGCTTAGGCCTTCCTCCCAAAACCAGGACACCAGCCTGGTATACGCGCACACACACACACACACACACACACACACACACACAACCTCAAATGGGGGCCCTCTTGCTGTGCTGAAACATGTCACATTTTCCACTTTCAGCCTTGCAGCCTGTCTCTGTGACTGCTGCCACACTTCACCACATAACTCTACCCGTCTAGACTCCCCTCCTCCTCCTCCTCCTCCTCCTCCTCTTCCTCCTCATCCTCAGTGTATTATCTTGTCCTCCATGGTACAGACGCTAAATTGTTTTCTTAAAGTCAGGATTGATAAACTACGCCAACTGATCCTGAAGCTGCTAGCCCTCGTCCTGCTCACTCCTCCTCTCATCCCCTCTCTCCTTACTCTGTCCTCTTCACTTTTCCCTTCATCCGCCTCCTCTCTGATCTTTTCCTGCAGCGGCTCTCTGCTCCTCTCCTCTCCTCTCCTCCCCTCCCCCTATCTTCTTTCTCCTCACCTCCTCTCACTTAACCTTCCCTTTTTGATCCTTCTTCTCCTCTCCTCCTCCTCTTTCATTCCTCCTCTCTTCTCCCTCTCCTCCAGCAGCCTTGGCCTCCAGCTGCAGACACTCAGAGCAGACGCAGCACACCAGCCCACATCAAGGCCACGCTATTGGCACACGTGTGTGCATGTGTGTGTGTGTGTATGTGTGTGTCTGGAGCAGTCGTTACAGTGGGGCCGCATAGGGTGTCAGTGGCCAACTGTGATATAGGCGCCCATATTCCTCTCTCATTCCACTGAAATATGCCATGCAAAGATAACTGTAGCTGTGTCGCTGTGTGGAACCGCTGCAGACATGTGCACACATTGTAGCGGGACACTCAATCTTAAACACGCTCACACACACACACACACACACACACACAATCATCACAATATTACTTTTAGGATGTCTTTTAATGCGATTGCTGTGTGACCAAAAAGGGAAGTGAGTGCTCACACTTCATAAGAGGATGTCACAGTTTGGATGACATGCATGCCTTGACCCTACATATGTAGCTTGAGAAATGTCAACCCTATAGCTGAGAGATAGAGAGAGAGAGAGAGAGAGAGAGAGAGATAGAGAGAGAGAGAGAGTGAGAGAGAGAGGAAGTAGGACAGCGAAGCAGCACTTGGTTGTTTCTAGTGAAGAAAAAGGGGCGGGGATGTCTGCACGGCCTATGAGTGATTTGATTGGACAACAAACTTTCATTCACACACAAGTGATTTATAACAGTGGGAAACAGTAGAATGTTGGACAGAGGGCTGCGCACTGCGTGTGTGCATGTGTGTGGGTGTGTGGGTGTGCATGTTTTTCCCTTATGCTCGCATGTGAATGACACTTTTTACTGCTGCACCGTTGAACCCTTCTATCGCTCCCTGGATCTGACTGTTCTTGCCTAAGTGCCTAAGTGGCACCTTGACTTCATAAGCCGAATGTCTAAACCGTAGCGCGTGGGTCGAGTGAATGTTTGCAACTTCTTCAAAGAATGCCTCAGCATTCTCCACCCAGAACTGGCAGTGTCAGTCAAAACAGAGAGGGGGGGGGGGGGGGGGGGGGGGGGGGGGAGAGAGAGCATATGTGTCAGCGTGCGTGTGCGGTCCTCTGCACGCCTGACATCTGTCTATATGTGTGTGTCCACATGCAAACATGTACGTATGTTTCTACAAGTGTGTGTGGGTATATTTGTACGTGCCATTAGTACAGAGTGCAGCCAGCTGCAGCAGCAGTGCTGTGTTGTGTGTGTGTGTGTGTGCTTGTCTGTGTGTGAATGTGTTTGTGTGTCTGGGTTGGTGGCAAGAGCCTCACCCCTTTAACGCATTCCACTATCTCGCCCACGCACTCGCCATGTGACCCACAGTCAATGACAGGAAATAAGCCGATGTCAAATCCTGCTGCCTGCAACCCAGATCCTCTTCTGCTTCCAGTCAAACACTCAGCTTTGTGTGCTCGAAATGTAACACACCCAGAACACACAGTTAAATGTACATGTATATGAATGACAGTTGCATTTGCACATGTCCATATGTTTGCATGGAGCTGCGTTACTTCTTTGTACTGTGGAAGTCTCGGCCATGCCTCTCTTGAAAAACAGCTTTTTGACCTAAACAGGAATACCATGTAAATATGATGAGTAAATACATACTTAAATACTTAATAACATACTTTCAGTGCGGCACATGTGACATGGTATTTCTCAATGGCAGGTGTAACACTGATAAAAACTCTGCTCAACAGTTGTGTTGACATAGTTGACACCCACACACACAGACAGATTATCTGGTTTCCTGTTCTGCAGTCTAGAAGTTACTATGATAGATTGACAATCAAAGATTCTTACTCGGAACCCATGCTTCTCCATGTTGCCTTTTTAAGTAGACTGTCAAGATAGGGCACGATGAAAAATAGATGCATGGACTTTACTTGAAAAATGACTATGAAAAGGGTTTCTGCTCCAGACATGACTAAGTAAAATGTCCCCGCAAAGAGTGTGAAAGGTGTATATTTACTAGAGCAGAGAAATGAATGTGAACGTTTATTCCATTGCAGCGAATGACTGTTTAATTAATTTCCCAGCAGACCGAAAAATGCAAAACGTGCTTCGTCCAACACACACACACCTATGAAAAATACCTGTTTACATCGCACACGCCACAGAATGACTGGTGTGTGTGTGTTTTTGTGTGTGTTTGTGTGTGTGTGTGTGCGTGTGTGTGTGTGTGTGTGTGTGTGTGCGGGTGCACGTGCATGCATGCAGAGTTGAGTGGACAGAGCCACCTCTATGTTCCCTCCACTAGTAAACTGTTGGCTGTTGAGACAGACCGCGATCCCAGGCTGAAAGTCAGTACTCCCCTCGCTCGGGTCTGTGCCTGTTCACTTTGCTTGATGGATTCATAAAGCACAGGATAAGACACCAATCCAAGGTATGGGTATATATTAACCTTATTTGACCAGCCACATTGGCTAAGAGCTCGCCACCACCTCACCGAGACGAGAGGAAAAGGTGACATACTGCGACATAATGTCAGACACAAGCACCCTCTCTATTTTTCGTCTCCTAAAAATGGATTACCTTGAGTTTGGTTCATTTGGAACTGCTATGGGAAGCACTCTCCGTTAAGGAGTCAAAACACCCCCCCCACCTCGACCCCCTCCTCCTGTCACGGAAGGTGCTAATGTTTATCGTCACTCGACACCCCTCGGCCCATGCGAACGAGCGAGTGGCTGCTCATGTGTGTTAGTGTACGGGACCCCACCATTTATCAAAATACTCCACGTAATGGTTTCTGCTCCGCACCCCCACCGAGCTGCCCAACATCTGGTGGTCTCTCCCTCCCCCGAGGTGTCACGGTGAAAAGTTTCCCACCGGCACAAAGCTGAGGTATGAGATTACATAGTTCCTGTCAAAAGAGAGATGTATGGATAGGGGTAGTTGAACAGCTGCTCAGGGCCTATCTCACCCTGCTATCTTCAATCATAGAGGCATTCCATTGTTTTAAGGTATCTAACTTAGGTACCATAACCACCCACTGTGGTGATGTAATCAGCAAGAGGTGTGAAGCAAAACAAGCCATGTCAACAGAGTGCCAGTTGGTTGGTTTTCTTAGCTAAATGTGTTGTAATTAGTTATCAGTACAGCTATGCTGGAGTAGAGAGAGTATGCGATGTAGTGTACACCTGTGTCCACAGTGTAAGAGAAGAAGGTATAGACACACTGATGGAGACAAGTGAGCTCACAGGCATACACACACACACACACACTCACACACATACACAACTTGAACGCCAACGCACAAACAAACGCAGGCACGCAGCCACACACCTCCCTCTCACACACACACTCAAACAAACAGATTTTATCCCCCACCCAAACACATCACCACCCTCCACACCAAACCACCGCCCCTCTAAAACCATGGAAGTATTATATTGTCTAAAACACCCTCAGGTCCCTCTTACACACACACACACCCGTCAGTTTCCTCTTCAGACGTAACCCTGAACTAACAACAGAGTGTGGGTTGTTTTGAAACCAACACGGGGGTCCCAAGCCAGCTACTCCCACCAATGATGTCATGATGAGGAAAGTTTCCCAACTATGCAGAGGACAGAGAGGTTGGAGCACTTAACTCTGCCATTTACACTGGTTTTAAGGAAAGCCCTTACCAAGAAATATAATTTTGGTAGTACAAAAGAACATAATTTGTCTTTGAGCATATCTTGGGCCAGCTACAAACTTTGTCTGTTTAGACTACAAAAATGATGTACCGCTTCGGCTACAGCTCTCTTCTAAGTCAGAAAAACACATTTTTACTTGTCTAGATGTAACTCCTCTGTCACTAAGGTGTTGAGGAGGAGAAAAACATACATGGAAATATGATCGGATGTGTATGTCCAGGAACACACATACTAGAATGTAAAGTATGTGTTTGCTTGTACACAAACAGTTACTAAGACAGAAAGAGGTACTGTATGCGAGACACTCTAATTGAAAGCAATGTGGAAAACAACCATGTTACTTGTAATTAGATCCCACTTGTCTGCAGCGCTGTAGTGTTGGTGCAAACAGGACAGTGAGAGCATATGCCCCCGTAGACTACAGACAGAGTCTAGCCCAGCGCCTACAGCAGATACACATATCTGTGACCACTCAACTGATTACAGATGCGATGGCATAATCGCTCCCAGGTGAAACAATAACAAATCTTGTCAATATAAGAACCGCAGATGCCGGCGAAACACCAGCGGCTCCTTTCAAGGGTCAATTAAAGTCTGTCTCCCGGAAAGATGAAACAACCTTCATTTCTTTATCACAGATGCTATAAAACAATATGCCACCATTAAGGGATGATAAAAAAGATGGCTTGTTGATATGATTGTTCCCTTTTCAAAGGTTTCAGCGGATGATGACAAACCATCTGACACCACAGAAGGGTTTACAATCGAGACCTGACAACAAGCAGAAAGTCATAACAGCAACAGGTTGCCCTGGAGCATGTGCATCTCTTGCACTGTTGTATTTTGAGAAAGAAATGTCCTTTGATTTTCTTGTCAAATCAATTGCAAGTGCTTCTTGTCTATGATATAATGCAGTGGAGCACAGGTTGCTGCATTCAGTCTTGCTAATAATTTCTGATTAGACTCACTTACTTGTTCATCTTGAAATGCTAACATCGCCTGACTGTTAAAGAAATTCCATCTTAAGTTGGACATATATATGGCATTCCAAGAAAATTACAAATAATCAAGGGTGTGATCATTTTTAAAAGAATGCTGCTGGGCCCATTTGCCAAACATCCCTTGAATTACTAAGTGCCAACACAGCAACCATGAAGCTACTGTACGTATATCCCCATCTTCCGCTCCTGTAACTATTACCGCACAGGCTTGAAATAATCCTTCCGATCCACCCTTTAATCACCAATCCATCCTTTTAAAAAAAAACAAAAAGAAATCTGTCAAATATTATTCATTTGCTCTCAGCTTGTTTTTCCGGCGTCTGCAGTTAATTTTCTGCGGAATGTGAGGAGCAGCTGTCACTTTAGCACATGAATGGAGCCAGTTTAGTGGCCCAGAGGCATCGGAGTGGATCAACGGCGGAGGAGGGACAGCTGGGCCCGAGGGGACAATAGCACTCTCAGTTAATCATTAATACTCTTAATGAACAGCAGCCAGGCACCAGAGGTTCACTAGCCAGTCTCTCCAGAACATTCTGCCTGCAACAGGAGGACACAGGCGGCCTGGGCTTGCCGGCTGACCCCACACTGACACTTGTTGATTGGGGCCTTTAAAGGGGCTGTGGGAGCTTTAAAGTGCTGTCAGTTTGATGAGGTGGCGCCCGTTGGTTTTGAAAAATATGACAACCGAACGACACTGGCTCGATTCATCATAATGCGGAAACAAAGGATCTGGGCAAAACTGTGTCTTCTTGTCAAACTACATTGGGCATTGTGTTTCGTCGTCAAACTGACATGTGTTGTTGTCCAAAATGTTAATAAAATCATGTTGAAAATGTGCCTTTGTTGACTTAGACTATGGTCAATAATCAGGAGAGCAGATATAGTAGATCAATATGGCATTGGGATGGTGCCTATGTGGTTTAAAGCAACACTTCAAAAGGGAGACAGTGAATCACAAATAAAAAGAAATGGTATTTCATGTAACTTGAGCTCATCACACAGATTAGTTGTTAATACTGTCTAAGCAGATGGCATTCTGGCTTTGCTGTTTGTTACCTCACTTTCAGGTAATTGAACACATTAGGACGCCAATAACTTCTACGCTTAAGACTATTTTCCCTGTAATCAGGGAGTGTCTCAAGTGTAGGTGAGGTTAACTACATATTAATAAGCAATAATCATTCACATAAGGCTGTTACAACACAGTTGATGTTGCATGGATTAGTTGGATCAGCAGTGCAGGTAAACATGATAGTCCTTGAGGATTACAAGCAAAGCTTGAAATGTCATTACTTATGAAAAGTAATCTGTTTGGTGTAAAAAAAACAAAAACAAAACATTAACATACTAAAACTGGAATTAGAAATTAAAATAATGAACCATTTGTGCCTCAGTCTGAAAGCATAACTCCTATCAACAATGGATTCTTTATTTCCATAAAGTGCTTTCTGTCGATTGTGCCTGTACATCATGTGGAGAAAGCCACCAAACAACCAGAGATGTTATTGGAAGATAAATGAGTTTCTAAAGGGGAGCAGATGTTAGCTAGGGGTCTCATTTGAATGTTACACTGATCCTCTGTTTATGTGTGTGTGTGTGTGTGTGTGTGTGTGTGTGTTTGTGTGTGTGTGTGTGTGTGTGTGTGTGTGTGTGTGTGTGTGTGTGTGTGTGTGTGTGTGTGTGTGTGTGTGTGTCAGAGAAAGAGAGAGAGAGAGGGTGTGTATGTCCATGCATGCACATGTGTTTCTGTTTGTGCGGTTGTGTGTGAGCGTCTGTGTGTGTGTGTGTGTGTGACTGCATGAATCTGTATGTGAGTGTGTGCCTGCACGTGGCTGCGTGTCCAGCCCGGCCCTCCCCATCGGCGGAGGTGGCAGGTGTTCCTGTGTCCCTAAAAGAGCAGGTTTTTATGTCGCCTCCTCAAGTTAGTGGCTTGGTTGCCATGGCGATGGCCCAACAGAAAGAGGCTTGTGTCTGGGGGCCGGTGCTGGGGAGGAGAGGAGGACAAGGGAAGAGAAGAGAAGGGGCTTAAATTCAACACACACTCTGGACTTCACTCTGGCTTGACAAGAGAGAAGAAGAGAGGAAATCAAGTCAGCGACACAAAACAGGCCTGAACTGTCTTCTGGCATCCAGTCAGGCTCCTGTAATGATGAAAAATCCAGATTTGAGGGTTTTCACAGTACACAACATCACAACACAGTATAATGTACATTACACGCTCAAAATGTCGCTCAAACTGTAAGCTGTTGATGGGTGGATGAGATTCGATTCACCTGAAACACTGGGACTAAGTGATGGTTGTAAATCTTGACAATGGGATCAGGCACATAAATAGGAATCCAGTATCACACATCCTATCAGATTCCTTCCCAGGTGTGACAGCTGTCTGCCTGTCGACTCCAGCTTCTTATCACTGTACCTCATGGCTGGTGGCATGGACATCCCCTTCTCACACAATCAATCTGTGTCTGTGTGTGTGTGTGTGTGTGTGTGCGCGCGTGTGTGTGTGTGTATATGTGTGTGTGTGTGGGGGGGGGGGGGGGGGGGGGAGTGTAAGGGGATCTGGGAGTGACTGGGAGTCACCTGTCCCTTGTTGGCCTCTCTTGTCTCCCATGGGAGTGCTGTAATTCTCCCTTGGCAAGGCTGATCAGCAGCTGCCACACACACACACACACACACACACACACACACAAACATGCACACACACAAATACACACACATATAGTACATACACATAAACACAATGCAGTTTCATTCCCAACTGAGTCGAACTGAATCATTCACATGCCTTTTTTGAAATGAAATGTTTGAAACTTGCACATTATGAGTCAAGTGACTGGTGTTAGTAAACAATAGTCACAATGTGGTGCCATGAGTGTATTCATCTAAAATGAAGAGCATGTGACTGATTAATGCTAGGGGGTAAGAAAACCATGAAAGTGAGCAGAATTGTCCCTAGAATTATGCTGTTTGGTTTTCCCTCCATTCCCAGCTATTTGATTCCTTATCTGGTTTCACTTAATCCTTTCTTAGCACTTAGTTCAGCTTCAAACAGCTTGTATTGTCTTACTCACAGCAATATTCAAGCATGCACAAAGGGCTGCCAAGTCAGCTTATTACGTGACTTCTCCATAACTGACAAACTGTCTTGACAACCAACATCTGATAACACCGCCAGTGCAGTGACAATGTGTTGACTGAGAAAACAGTCGAATCACCGTTTTCAGTATCACTTCATGGTAAAATCAGAAGTGGCGCCTCTGTCAAGCAGCATTCCAACATGCGATGTGGTGGATCCCCAGGAACACCGAGCTGAAATGCCAGTTGAGGGCATTCGGCTTCGCTGCAACTTGTGTTGTGTTTCTCAACTGTCATGTGGGAGCGTTTAAATTTTTGATAAGGGGTGGCCACAAAACATGCTTTCATCTTCACTGGCTTGGAGCTAGATTCAGGGACTACAGTCACCTGCAATTTGTATATTTTAACAAACGAGTTAACACATTGTGTACCTGTAATAAAAAACAATTCTATTCTATTCTAAATTCTACTCCATTATTGGTGGCAGGAGTAGGCTATAAATAATACCCTGATGGAATAGTATTGTGGTAAATGTAAGTCACTGGCAGTTTCTGGCTGGCAGTATTGAAGCATTTGCGATCAAAGGCAAAAGTGCATATTCAAATAATGTCCTTTTATTACCTCCGCCAAGGAGGTTATGTTTTCAGTGCCGTTTGTCTGTTTGTCTGTCTGTTAGCAGGATTACGGAAAAACTACTGGCCCGATTTTCATGAAACTTCGTGGAAGGGTGTAGGGCCAAGGAAGAACCCATTAAATTTTTGGAGCAGATCCGGATCCGACTCACGAACAAGCAATAATAGCGCGAACCTTGGCGGAGGTCTGTGCTCTCCAAGTGCCCTTCTAGTTTGAGTCTTGTTTTGATGAAGGTTAAGCTAAAAGGGTTGGTGGTCCAGTCCTGTTCACTCTCACTGCTTCTCCTCAAAGTTGCCTCTCTCAAAGTCAAAACTGAATAATTTTTATGAACTGATTGCACCACTGATAAATAACAACAACAAGTGAGAAACAAGTAGGATATTTGCTACTTAAAGAAAAGAAAGTAAAGGACAAGTGTGAAGTCCACTAAAATGGTGCCAGTCAACTAAAGCACAAGAATATCAGGATTGTTACTTTCACTTCCTGTCCATGACTGCATGGCATTGGTCAGCACAAGAGCACAAACGTTCAAAATGCAACCACCACCAAAAAAGCAGACTCAAGAAAAGTATAAAGCATAAAATAACAATCCCATTCTGTTCCTGTAACATGTCCAGCATCTACAATATATGGGCTTCTGCTGCATAATCTCTATCAAGTACAACATAAATACAATAAAAGAACAAACACAGGTTATTAATTAATTAAGGATTGTTGCAGGAGATTATATGAGACAGTTACATTGTTTCAAAATGAGTGTGTGTGTGTGTGTGTGTGTGTGTGGGTGTGTGTGTGTGTGTGTGTGTGTTTGTGTTTGAGCAGGTATGTCTCTCTCTCTCATCTCTGTACCGCACACAACGGATCTAATTGGTTTGTTCTCCAGCCAAATAAGGAGTATGCATGCTAATGTATTCAATCTGGGCGATGGCTCTCAGCGCTCATTTCACATGAACAATGATGATGGAAAAATGTAAATGCCCAAGTTTACAGTAATTGGTCTGGGATACATTGTCTGCATTGTGTGTTTTGTGATGCAAATGATTGAAATTTGAAGTTGCCTATAGGGTTGGGCAGGGCAGATTGCCATACATACTTCCATGTCATTATCCCCCCAGCTTTACTTTTCCAATGGAAATCAGTGTATTCTACAAGCAGCATGCAGACAAGTTTGTATGTAAATCGTAGCACCGGGGGAATGCTCTTCCTCTGATCTTCTGTGCGTCTCTAATACACGCCTTCAAATAAAGTTATGATAATGGAGCTTGGTTACACGCCTGTAATTGGCCTTTCACTGGGATAATCTGACATCAAGTCTCGTCATGTCTCAACCGTGTCCACAATGAAAGGGAAAACTCTGTGAAATACAAAGTTTTTGAGTCAGAGTTTGAAGGACTTCAGACAGAAGAAATTGTTTTAAATATCTACACCTGATACAGTGTGTAACTTACAGTGGCAATAATCTTACATTTAAAAATATGGACCTATTAAGGTAAGATAAGATAAGATATCACTTTATCAATCCCCCTTGGGGAAATCCGGGTCCCACAGCAGCAACTGGGAGAACAGTTGATAAAAAAGATAAGAGGTAATAAGATAAAAAATAAAGGTAATGTACATAATATAAAACTATAGAGACAGTGCAGAAATGCAAATAAAGGCAAACAATAATAATAAATGCATAACCATATAATAAAATAATAAAATAGACAAAACAAAACTGAAATTAGAAAAAATATATATATTAAACAGAAAATAAATTGATTAAAGCCTAGAATTAAAGAAGATATTTACATTTAATTTCTCTAGGCTAGAAGATGTCATGAAGAAGTGTCATGTATTAATTTTATAAATTGGCACTGACCATTCATTAAATATTAGACAGTTATTGATAATTAATTAATATTCAACATATCAACCATTAGGCAATAAGATGTTTGTGCTTAGCAGTATAATCTGAGCCTCCATTGTAAATAAATTACATCATTTATAGTAATTTGTTAATGATTGTCTTATCAAACATATTTCACATTTTGAAAATGTTAAACAGTTGACATTCCTCATTCACTTTGCCACTCTGTTTTGTTATGTGCTCTATAAACAAAGGTTTTTTTTTTATTATGATGACAATTATTATCATTATTACTATTATTATTATTAGTAGTAGTAAGCCTAGTAATAGTACTACTTGTACTATTACTAGGCCTACTAATAATAATAATCTGTTAGCCTATTAGCATGTTTTGTGGATTGACTGCAGATTTCCCATATTTTGCTGTGTAATTTGTTTTCAAATGTGTAGCCTATAGCCTGTTAGGATGATGATGAGGAGGAGGAGGAGGAGGATGATGATTATTATTATTATAGAGAAAGCTGAATTTCCCATATTTTAAAGCTGAATCGGTGTATCATGTAGTGGAGCCCATAGCCTTAATGCCTGGTTGGTCATGGACCACCGGAGAAGCGGCAGCCGGCTCGCAGGAGAGGAATCCTCCCCGACACAGATCGAGCCACCGGGCCTTGAACCTGACCTCACGGACCATCTAGGCGAGCTTGTCACATTGCATCCCCGCTGCTGCATTGTGAACGCAGGAGTTTCTCAATGGTGTGGGGAGAGATAGATAGTGTGGCCGTCCATCCAATAGACCTCCCCTCTCCCCTCCCCACCCCTGCGGTGCTCCCGGTTTTGACACAAGAGACAAAACCCGCGGAGAGGACTATGAATGGTAAAGCACCGAGGAGGCAGAGGGAGAGCAAAAAGGAGGCGGTGAGCCTTTGTAGTCGGGGAGGAATGCGGAAATGTCCCCGCTCCGTGTCAAACCTCTCTGAAGGGGGTCAGGCCACATTCAGCCGGCGTGGGAAAGCCAGGCAGAGACGGAGCTCACACAGGCGAGCGGGCTGCAGTTGCATAGGCCTATCCGGGGATATATGGAAAAAAAGAGAAGAAGAAAGAAAGAAGAAAACCCAAAGAAGAGCGTGGTTTTGGAGGGGTATATCACGCGTTTGCCTTTGTCCTATGACCCCCTCTTCCATCTCCACCCCCAACAACCCCCCCTCAAAAAAAAGTTGCAGTGAGAGAGAGAGAGAGTGTGTGTCTGTGTGTGTGTGTGTGAGAGAGAGAAGTTTTTGTACGCCCCCCTGTTTGAGTGTCTCTGCCCGGGCTGGTGCAGTCTGAGGGATGGGGGGTTAGAGCCTGCACCGTCCAACTACCTGTGTGGCCCCCGCATGGAGGACAGTGGACAGGGATGTGTTTGATGCAGGAGTTTATTTTAACATTTTACCCAAGACACCAATGCCTCCTCAGCATTTTATCGGACATGCCGACGTTACGACATTTTATTGACAACATAAAACAAGGTAAACACTAAAAACGGGGGGATATTTTATGCTGAATTTGATAGTAAAAATGTTTTTACGATGCTAGCATGAATAGCTTAGCGTTGTTTTACAATTCCATTGCATCCTAAATAGTGAAATTAGCAATTCCCAGACTAGTTAGATTTTTTTATTATCATTTGAGTGCACGCACAATTAAATTAGAAAAAATTAAGGGAGGTTAACTAAACTCAAGAAAACGTCTTTATAACATTGCTACTGCATTGTTTTACACGTTATAGTGGTTTCAGGGTTGAAAAGTGAGCGTTAAAGTGGTTTAAATGGACTGTTGCTGTAGGAAGTTCAGACAATGCAATCAGTAGACAGCCACGTGCTCGGCAAGTTTGTGTCGCCTCAAACAGAAACTTTGATAAAAGAGGACAGAGAAAGTAGTTCTGCCATTTCATTTTGCTTACTGAAACAAAGTTGGAGTGAGTTTGTGTTCTGTTTTTGTATGTTCTCCTTAAATTCTCTTGTATAATTTCCTCAACTTTAGGGTAGGATAAGCCCGCATGAACATAAGTTGAATAACATTGTATGTGGAATGAATTCATGAATGCAGAGGACAATTTATGCACTGCAATGCTATCTTAAAAAGAGGTTAAATAGGATTATTTTGATTTATTTTGCATTATTGTGTGTTAGAGGTAGGAGGACGAGTTTCTATGCGTAATAGGAGGAGGAGTGGAAGTTGGGACGCAACGGGGCTCTTGTGTTGATAGTCGGAATAAAACATGATGACAGTCCTGTTATTGCATACCTGGAGCTCAGTTTGACCAAAACTGACAAAGATGGTGACTTCCTCCATCTCTGTCTCCCTGTTATCTAGGCATTGCATGTGCCAACTCTTTTCTGTGAATATGCCTTTGTGAGAAACTCTGGTTCGTCACCCTCGCCGGGATTCCCCGTAATATTTTCAACAAGAGAGGAAAAAAAACAACACATCTGCAAAAATGGACAAAGAAAGTATTGGTACTCAGTATGAACCTGTGGCCGAGATTGGAGAAGGCGCTTACGGGAAAGTGTACAAGGCGAGAGATTTGAACAACGGGGGACGCTTTGTAGCCCTAAAAAGAGTTCGGGTCCAGACGGAGGAAGAGGGGATGCCTCTCTCCACCATCCGGGAGGTGGCGGTACTGAGGCAGCTGGAAGCCTTCGAGCACCCCAATGTTGTCAGGTAAGTGAGGGGGAGAGGTGGGCAGCCTATTGTGTGTGTGTGTGTCTGTGTAAGGTTGTGTATTGTGTGTACGTTTGTGTATTATCTCTCTCTCTCTCTCTCTCATACACACACGCTGTAGGCTATTTTATGGCCTATTTCATTTTTGATGGCTTATGGTGGCCCACATGTTGCCTCATGTGACCTTTAGGGTGCGCTCATACTATTCCACTTTTTTTGTAGGTAAAGCCTGCTTCAACTGTCTTTTCTGCTGATAATTTGAAAAAGCGTGTCATGCATAACGACCATCTGCAGTAGTTGCCACTATATGTCCAGTACTACTAAGGTACAACCATGTGCACTTTACAGAAACTCCCACAACACAGCCAAACAGATCAGTGTCCAGCTCGAATCAGCTCAGCTCATTCCCGCAAAGTCTGCCAGAAACTTGGGTGTCATGATTGATGACCAACAGGAGCATGTGGCTTCTGTTGCTCGGTCATGCCGATTTGCCCTGTACAACATCAGGAAGATCAGACCCTACCTGTCTGAGCATGCAGCACAACTCTTAGTACAGGCGCTTATAATATCACGCCTTGACTACTGCAACTCCTTACTGGCAGGGCTCCCCGCATGAACGCTTAAACCTCTGCAGATGATCCAGAACGCGACGGCGCGTCTGGTCTTCAACCAGCCCAATAGAGCACATGTCACTCCGCTGTTCATATCCCTCCACTGGCTCCCAGTTGCTGCCCGCATCAAGTTCAAGTCCTTGATGCTCGCCTACAAAGCAGCAACCAAAATGGCTCCGACCTACCTGAACTCCCCCATTCAGGTGTACGCTCCCTCCCGCCCACTATGCTCTGCCAAGGAACGGCACCTGGTGCTGCCACCACAACAAGGCCCTAAGTCTCTAGCCAGACTTCTCTTCTGTGGTTCCTCTGTGGTGGAACGAGTTACCAAACTCCATTCAATCCGCAGAGTCCCTCTCAATCTTTAAGAAAAGGCTAAAGACAACCTCTTTATCTGCCTCTATGCACTCTATGCATTGCCTCTATGCACTGCGCTTTGGATAAAAACGTCTGCCAAATGGGAAATTGTAATTGCAATGTGCTCCATATTGACGCTTTATAATCAGAGTAACAACTACTACCAACCTTTACCTTTACTGGTACTTTATCCATTTTCATTCTGTCTGTTGCCGTAAATTGTAAGCTGCCCGTGTAAGGTGAAACCCCGCCTCTTCTTTACGATATTTACGATGCAGACTTATGTTTTACATTTTAGGCATTTAGCCGACTCTTATCCAGAACAACGTAGAATGAGTGAGCAGGCGGTCAGTGTCTTGCTCGGCTTTGACAGGACATATGACTATTGATGGAAACACATTGGCTGGGAATACATCAAACCTGTGACCTTTCTGTTAAAAGACTGTCTCTAATGATTAGGCCACCATGCTGCAAGATCTCTACATCTACATTAGTTTATCAATGGAATAATCATTATCATTTTGATATTGTGTTGACCATAGCTGTGCTCACCATGGACAACCAGCTTCAGAAATGTCCTGATGGAAAATTTTTGAAATTCACTATATACATATAGCCATTCTAAGTTTGTATAGTTGACCTCTCCCTGCAGAAATAATGAATACACACCCACATTCATGTGCGTGCGTGTGCGTGCACATGCGCACACACACACACACACACACACACACATACAGAGGGCATTTTCTTTCAGTTTTAGAATGAATTGTTCACTTTAAGAGGTCAGTTTAGTTGTCAGATACTGCGTCATGTCGGCACTACTCAAGGTCTGACCTTGGTACTTGTTTTATTATGGAATATTGAGTGCTTTGGGATTAAAGGGGAAGTTCTAAATGGATGTTTCAAAAGCATGGCTGGTGCCCTTGTGCCTCTAACAATAATTCCCCAATGTATCAATGAATAATAGAGGATAATGGTTATGGTTTTCTCTTAATGGGATCACAATGGTTTTTGTTCCCGTTGGAAGATGGAATATGTGAGCAGGCTTTCAAGTTGAAATAAGCTCATTTGGTGAATAAATACACTTTGTACACCACTGTGAAAACACTAGTTTAGGGTAGAATGCAGTAGCATTTATAGCAATGAAATTGTTTCATGAGCACAAACCATCAACCATCCTTACAACCTTACAACCATCACAGCAACCCCGCTACTCTCCAGTTAAGCCAAACGGCATGGCCAAGCAGCTCAGGCCAGGAAGGGTGCATTGTGGGCCTTCTGTGTTACTCCAGGCAACCCCTGGATGTTTGTAATGAGGCCCATTATTCATTCCATATGTTCAGTGTCTGCTGAGAGCCCCCATTGTAGCCCAACAATCAGGCCGTGAGGAGCGTTTAACCCCAGCGCTTCAAGAGGAGGGCGCCGTCTATTCTCTGACATCATACGCAGTAATAATACCTTGAAAGAATCTCCTCTCACTCGCTGCACTGACTCCAGGATTTCCAAGTCCACTGATTACAAGGGTGTTGGCGCTGATGCATGATGCTTCGTTGGAGAGGAATCAAATCGTTTCCTGAGGGATTAAGTCGTTTCTTTCCATGCTTTAATTTATAACAGTTTATGTAGATTAGCTAGTTTTGTTTGAGTTACAATGGCACATATGTATGCATTGAAAGTTGTTTCAAATGTTGATTTGGCATTGAGTACCATGCGCCATCAATAAAATATTTATAGCATTTATCATAAATTTAGCATCTTAGGTTTCATATCTCTTCTCAATCAATCTAAGCTTTGGAGGCTGAATTTACCAATGACAAGACATGGTGCCCTCCATCAATCTTGACTCATTAAAGCTCTGTAGGAAACGGACCTCATTGGCTCTCATTGTGCCACTGGAGCACGCCACAGTCATGTCTTTGATGGAAATCTATCCCGGCTCCTTTCGTATGCTCGGTTGCCGTGATGAGAGATGCTGCCTCTGCACCAGCGACAGACGAGCCCTGCTCTGGTTACCATGGAGCATCAGGAGTTGTCATGGT
The DNA here is from genome assembly GCF_046629955.1 of Centroberyx affinis. Taxonomy (NCBI): domain Eukaryota; kingdom Metazoa; phylum Chordata; class Actinopteri; order Beryciformes; family Berycidae; genus Centroberyx; species Centroberyx affinis. Next base: position 77,139 of record NW_027279193.1, on the reverse strand, counting down.
GCTGGTGGAGGAATGCTGGTTGTGGTCCCCAGCTCTTTGAAGGGGACATACTGGATAGCTTTTTTTTCAGCTTTTCACCAAAGCCTGCCTTGGCAGGTCTGCCGACATAATCTGGATTCCTGGCCTTAGTTTGTTGCCTAGTGAAACACAACCGTAAACGTTGGTGTTTGGGGCTTGATGGTCTTAAATCTGCAAGAGCTTTGCATGGAAGTAATGGAGTTTTTCTAACCAGTGTTATCAGGTTGTACTGCACATATGACAATTCTGGCCACCAAACATGTACAGTATCTTACAGTAAGCCTTCTGTAACATGAAAATACTGAGAGTCCAGACTCAAGTTCGAGTTCAGGTCCCATAATAATAAGGATAATCAGTTTCCAACCACCCATAAAGCAGAGGTGTTCAACTCTCAACTGTTTGGGTTTTGCGGGAGGATTCATTCCACTTATTTTTAACAGAGCTGATAGGCAACAGGAATATGGAGACTGTGTGTTGCCAAAATCTTGATCAGTCACAAACATGAAACATGAAAGCCCTTGTATTGAACCAAGAGAGCTCCACTACCCAAGGCATGGCAAACTGTCAGAAAACAGTTATCTGACACTGTGAATTCCTCTTCCCTAACTGAATCTAGATCCTTCTAAATAGATTAGGTAGGAAATGCAGGAGTTTCTGTTAACATAGTGGCCTTAAGACCTGGGTTAAGTTGTTTTTGCAAACACTTCTTGGCGTTTGTTTTAATCTGCTTGAAGTACCACATGCAGTAGATGGAGTTTGCCACATGCAACAATACAATGAGTGCCAGAAGGTTTAGATAATCACAGGAACATATTTGAAAATCAATTTAGAATAATTGTCTGGCCCTGTCTGAATTATCCTGATACTGTAAATCCCACCCACTGGGTACTCCATGCAGTTAAAACAAATACATTGAAATATTTGCAAGTCCTGTTTGACCCAGATCTGGTGGCTTCATGTAGTCTGGATATCTTGAAAGTCACACTCCACCCAAACTGTTTTTGTTTCTATTTTTGTACATAATGTAAATTATTAATCATTAATCAGCAATTAATATAATGTAGTCACTGTGAACCTAATTACTTTCTAGAGGTTGATAGTTGACTAGTTGGTTATCTAACTGATCACACTGTGCTCTAAGGGGCTGTGCTGAAGCTGTCTCATCATTTTGCCCATGGAATCAAACATATTGATCCCCTCTATATCCCCTATTCTTCTCATTCCAGGTTGTTCGATGTGTGTACAGTGTCTCGGACTGACCGTGAGACCAAACTCACCCTGGTCTTTGAGCACGTGGACCAGGACCTGACCACCTACCTGGAGAAGGCCCCTGACCCCGGAGTACCACCTGAAACCATCAAGGTAACTACTGTTGTTGTCCTCCGTGATGAAATCGGGGCAGGGACTATGGATCGGCCCGGTCCGGTCCGTCCGTCACGCATAATATCGACTACACCACTGATAAGGTTTTGGCCAAACTTGGGAGAATGACGCATCTCATTGCTCCATTCTGTTTTGGTTTTTTTATTGCACTGATCGACCCAAAGGGGGAGTTCATCATTCATGCGGGGTGACATCTTTACTGTTGCCTTGTTATCTAGAAGTGTTGGAGATGGAAAAGCACTTTCTGTTGTGAATGGGAGCCTTCAATAGTCAGTGCGAGTGGCTATGCCAGAGTTAGTGCTAGCTGCCAACTCTTTATACTGCAGATGTGTGTCTTGTTTACTTCACTTGTAGAGCATAAAGGAGCAGTATTCCAGTCCTTGACAAATTTCGACACATATCAGAGGTTAATTTGTAATATTACTTTTGAAATATGAAGAACGCTATTGGCTAGTCCTGTATGGATTGAATATTGTGTGACCAGGACCTTGTCCTATAGTACTGAGGGAGTATTCTTGGCCAGAGACAGAGGATGGAGTGCAGTTCCCTCCAACATCAGAGGTGCCGGGGCGTTTTTAAGGGCAGCACATGTGGCAGATGGGCTCCAAATTAGAGGCTCCCTGCCTTCTCTATTTTCACTCTGCCCTCTCTCTCCCAGTTTACACTGTATTGCTGATGAGAGACAGAGAAAGCATGTGTGTGTGCACATATGCTTGTGTGTGTGAAATTTTGAAACTACATTTTAAAAATCACTGGAGGATTTAAAAGCAAAAATATTTAATGGGATTGTAATTATTTGTACTTAGCAAGTGTATAGCAAATTGATAGAAGACATCCTTTCCACGCACCATTCTTTTTCTGTAATCTTGAATGTCCTTAAGGGTACAACACATTCAAAGTCCGCATAGTTCATCACCACTATCAATTTCTCCAATGCATTAAGCAAATCCAGCTTCGGGTTTCCACTTACACATTGCCTAAAAGGTCGGAAATTGACATGTCACCTGCTCCTTTCCTCTGTCACTCATTCTCTTTTTATTTCAATTTTTCCCACACACACCTCTGTTACAAATCTCTTTTATCATATTTCACCCCAGGGTCTGTGGATGTATCATGTCAAATATTACAGAAGTATATCTCTATTTTTGGAGGCGGGGCCCAGAGTTTAAAGTGTCAAATTGGAAACAGAGAAGTTATAGAAGCTAGTGTCACTGTTGTTTCTCACCTCAGGGCCGAGTTTATGTGTGAAAGTTTTGGTAGAGCTCTAATGTTGGTGGGATGCTGTGCAAGCATAGACGAGTCAGGTAGATCCCACCTGAGGCTTTCCCAGGGTTTAGTTTTTTTGCTGAGGCTGATAAGTAGTAATGTATAGTTTCTGTGGGTATCTCTATGCTGTGATGATTGTGTTATGTCATTGTCTGGCTTCAATAAGTGATTTATCCATTATTTCTTCTTAGACCACTGAAAATTGATACATAGCCATTAAGTAGCTGTTAGTTGTTTTCTCCATTTACAAGTACACTTGTTCATAAACCACTCAAATTTCAGCTCATTCATATTTCATTGATGCTCCATCCATTCCAACACAAGATCCCTAAAGAGTCCCCCACTTGTTGAGTTGGTGTAAGTCTCTGCACTCCTCCCTCCCTTGCTCTCTCCTATCATCCATACGGCTGGAGCCATGTGGGGACAAAGGGATAACGATGGGCCGACAAGATGACACAGGCACCATCCCCTTTTATTTCCAGGACAGTGGACACTGCACAGTAACCCACAAAGTGCCCCCTTGTAACCCCTTCTTGCCCCCACCCCCGCTCCAACAACTTCATTTACACTCGCCTAGACCAGATGACACCAGATTGTGGATCCCCACCCGGCCATCTACCCTTTAACCCCCCGAGCCCCACCCAACTACACCCCAACACAGTCCAGCCATTCCAAAATTAACACACCCATACCCACCTGATAAAACCCTTCCCCATGTGTCACCCTTTAATATGTGAAACTGTGTTTACCACAAACCAGGCCAAAACATTCAACCCCAGCCAAGCGGCCCCACCTTGCTCCAATCAAGCCCAGACCTACCACTCCCCAAACCCACCCCCCCAGACACCCCACCCTGAGCCAGCCTGTCCACTTCAGTCCCCCACCCGCCACCACCCACTCAGCCTTACTCAGACTCAAGACCCACCACATGGTCATTGATGAAAGAGGCCCTCCTCCAGGAATCAAATGAGCTGGAAGGACATCAAGCGGCTGGGCTGCCCCAGCCTCAGCGCTCCTCAGCCGGGCCAGCGCTTGGGTCTCACCCACCCTCCTCCACCGCCATCCTCCAAGCTTCCACAACTCCATTCTCTGGGCCCATAAAGGGGGAGGTTAATGAAGCATGGGGAGGGAATTACACTAACGCTAACCGGCAGATGTCCCACATTGTGCCTAGCTACAATAAACAATATGGCCGCCTCTGGTACATTTGCATTAGAAAAGGAGGCGCACTCGGAAAGCCATGTTTTGACTGCGTCTTGCAGTGGGCTGACTACTTTTTTCCCGGTCGTCCTGCTTTTTTGGGGTCAGATCAGTTGCTTTTTTGTGTGATTTTGTTTCCTCCCAGCCAAGTCGTTTCTGGGGTTTTTGGTTGAAGTGATGCCAGCTGAAGACAGTTGCGCGTTGAGCAACTCTTTTGGCTCTCGTTGTGCTGGTATCAAGTTTGTGTCAGACTCTTGCACTCTGTGCCACATGTGGTCTTGAATGCCATGTGGCAGTATTAGGTTGGCCATTTTCATTTCTCCATCTACGGTTCCCCTATAAAATGGATCATTGTGGAAATGGGCCAAGTTATGTTCTTTAACACAGTTGAAATATCCATCATTAGTCAGTCAGTTGTGAGGGTAATTGATACAGCAGAGAAGATTGTGCTCAGGCCAAGGGGGGCAAGATTGTTTGTGTGTTTGTCCAAGAGTCACACTTCTGAGATAATTAGTGTTTAGTAGGAAATGCTGCTGAAAGGAAGCACAGTGAAATGGCTATTTAAAGCAGAGAGGAACTGATGGGGGAGATGCTATTGTGTCAGCCCCCCCCAACCCCCCCCCCCCCCCTCCACACACACACACACACACACACACACACACAATAACCAACTGCCTGCTTCTCTCCTATCGCCCTGTCTGTCTGCTGGCCTGCTAGCTAGGTCATGGCTGGATGGAGATGTAGAAAGGAAGGTCTGTTTACGCACCCTGCCTGCCCTTGGTCGGAGGGCACACATACACACACACACACACACACACACAATCACACTAACACATTGACACAGCCATACACATGCTGAGGTGCGTCCACACAAATATTGATGTAGATACACACATATTGACATGAACATAGACCCAGGGGAACACAATGCACTCAATGCGTGGACACACACACACACACACACACACACACACACACACACCACTCCCCACCTCTGCAGTATTCTGCGGGGGCGCCCTGTCTCCTCCCCTATGGCCAGCACAGCGGCCAGGCCCGCGCCGTTTGCTAATGTTTTCTGCTTGAGTGTGCAGACCCCTTGTTTCAGCTCTTTGAATCACTCACCAGCTGGTAGGCCAGTGAATGGAGCTGCGGGCTCAGGTCCATGTCACTTGTGAGGTCTTGGCGGAGGGTTTTGGGGTGTGTGTAGGGGGGGAGTGTGTGTGTGTGTGTGTGTGTAGGGGGTATATGGGCTAGGATGCACCACACCACCCCAGCATCAGGGCAATTTATGTCTCAACTGTGAGGGTGCTCTATGTCTCTTTCAGTGTTTGTATGTCTTTCTCCCGAGTTTTCTCTCTTTGTGTGTCTCTGCCGCTCCCCAGCACACACACACACACACACACACACACACACACACACCCTTCCTCCCATGCTCTGTCTTCCCGGTCTCTCCTCTAATCTGTCCACATCTCTCTCCCTATCTCCATGTTGCCCCCACTACCACTATCACCACTGCCACCAGTTGAGTTCTTGGGTGGTTTTCTAACAGAGGAAATGATCGTTGAGACTTTCATTTAAGCGCACCCACCCCAACTCTCTATTTCTTTATCTCATCCATCGCAAGGCCTTAAGGTGAACTCGCTCTACCCTTTTATTCTTGTGCCAAGCCGAGTTGTCCTGAATCCCTTACAACGACTCGCTATTTGTTTACAGGTGCTGGACCTGCTTGAGAGTTAGTGAGTTTGAAAAGAACAAGTCTGAGCTGGGCTGGCATAGTTCATTCCAGTTCACTCCAGTTTACTATGGCTAGTGTGTCATGGATACAATGCCTATGCCCATTTCTGAGGTCAGCTCTTGGGCATAGAAAGAGTGGGAGCTCCAATTAGCTATAGCAAGACAGCTGCTGAGAAACAGAGAGCCATGCTTCTACAGAATGGGGCCTCTCTCCCCCTCTATCATTTCTCTCTCTGTCTGTCTCTCTCTCTCTCTCTCTCTCTCTCTCTCTCTCCGTCAGTTATCAAACATCTGCCACAGTCGACTAGAAAAGACACAGGCCTCCTCTAGTTAACTCCCTCCGTACCACAATGCCATTTCACTTCACTTTTCACTCCAGGGACTTGTCATTCAGCTTTCCGTTCGGGCCTGTTGTGGCTTGGTTTGACAGAGGAATGAATGCAAATGTTACTGTAGAGGTGGGAGGTCATGAAGCCTATCTGTATTTGAATATTTTACAAGGGCAACCTGTTTAATCATTTAGGAAACAAACACATTCAGTTCCACATAAAGCCTATCTGTATTTGAATATTTTACAAGGGCAACCTGTTTAACCATTTAGGAAACAAACACATTCAGTTCCACATATTAAAAATTAAATTTTTGGTTTAAAACTTGGTTTATATTCCTTTCCGTTTCATTGTGTTAATGTCACGTCCTTGATGTGTTTTTGAGCATCCACCTCTGTGTCTCTTACTGACACTAAGCTGCTGCCGCTGGCATTGTGTTTCCCTACAGGATATGATGTACCAGCTGCTCCAGGGGCTGGACTTCCTGCACTCGCACCGCGTGGTTCACCGTGACCTGAAGCCCCAGAATATCCTGGTCACCAGCGGAGGACAGATCAAACTGGCCGACTTCGGTCTGGCCCGCATCTACAGCTTCCAGATGGCGCTCACCTCTGTGGTGAGTAGCTGTTCACATTACTGAGCCCAGTAGGACTGATCCAAGGCCAGCTCACTGTAGAGAGACTGACTCAAAACGAGTGCTTCTCAACTGATGGGTGGGGACCCAAAAGTGGGTCACAAGACATTTTAACTGGGTTGTAGACAAAGATTGTCTTGGATAGGGGAATATCACATTATCTAATATATTGGTCTACCTTGATGAACATCAAGTGTGCCTTCTGCGTCCCTGTCACACTGTTGAAACATAATATTCCAAACCTGGCACCATGCCAGCATACTTCTGGCCTGGAAAGCCACTTCTTCAGATTTGGCTAAACAATGAAGTTCTATTCTATTCTGTTCTACTCTAACTTAGTCTGACTGCTCCTTTATACTAGCCATAGACACTAGCAGCAAATAGTGTAGCGATGTACTGAGGTTCTTCTTCAATGTAAAGAATCTTTTTATATGGCCTTATCACCCCTCAGTCTCCTCCAAATACAATAAATCCTTTCAGCAGGGACAAAAGGCTCGCTCCAGGCGCTTCCTCCACAATCCTGATCTCATCCTTTCGTTTTCTCTTGCTCTCTCTCTAGACCACACTTTCATTTTCAACTCCACTATCGATTGATGGTCTCTTGTTTCACACAAGTATGTATAACTGACCTAGAATGCGTACTCAGTAATGGATCCTGGGTAAAAGATCGCCAGATGAAGCAGTGTGCGTGACTGTGAGTGTGTATGTGTCTGTGTATGTACTTGCATGTGCATTTGCTTTGTGCGAGTGTATGCTTGTGAGCTAGTCCGGCTCGCACTCCGTCATTCTCATCAAGGGTTTGTGATGGACACACACACACAGACACGCCGCCCCACACCACCCTCCCGTCTCCAGAGACACAGATGAAAAGCTGCTAATGTGATGTAGCAGGCACTTACAGGGCAGCAGCGGGTAGCCTGGCAGCGCCGGGCCAAACGATAGGGCTTCTCTGTGTAAAGTGAGAGCCAAGGGCCCCCGTGGCCAGTCTCAGGAATCCCTCAGTGGCTGTCGCAGAAATGGACAGAAAGAGACAGACACCCCTCCCTTCCCGCTGTCGGCCCTTTGATGTCCAACTGTTGAGCTCTGGGCTCTGATGACCAGATAAAATAGAGAGAGAGAGACTGAAAGGAGTCTTTGGAAGAGCCTGAATTAGGGAGAGATGAGACTTTTAAGATTAAGGTAGCCAGCAACAGTAGCTCAGTACAAGCGTATGCATAGTAAAAAGGAGCACTGCCGACAGGTTTTAAAAAAAAAAACCCTTTATTTATCCAGAGAAAGTCGTCTGATCTGCTTCACATTGACACAGTTACACTCATTCATCCCTGGGAGCAGCTCAGTACAACAGTCTCCTACTGTTGGCCAATGAGCAGCTCCTCTGAAGCAGTTGGGGCATTACGTGCCTTGCTCAAAGGCAGCTCATGGTAGTTGCTGAGTGAGGGGAGAGCTCATCCACATTCCCTACCCACATGTCCCTTGTTGTTCCAGGAATTCAAACCAGCGAAGCCTGCTCATCTAACCTCTAGACTCTCGCTGGTCCAAACAGTTTTGACAATGTTTTGTATATATATCATAGGTTCTCAAATGTTTTCATGACAGTGACCCACAGATACATTATGCATTTGACTGGGGATCCCCATTTAGCATCGACTGGGCCTCGGGACCACTATATGAGACAGGACCCCAAGCAGCTGACATTTTGAATTTGATTTATTACAGATACTACGCTACTATTTAGAGCTATGGAGACATGTGATGTGAATGTTCTCCCGATACATTTTTCCCCATTTAGTGAATTCAGTGATCAAAGTGTTTTTCACTGTACCTGGGGTTTCCTGGGATCCTTATCAAGGACCTCTGGGGTTCCTGGACCAAACAGATGTATGACAGCTTCACTACATACTGTATACTACAAACAGCATCTCTGTATGCAGTTTTTGATTGGTACCCTAGACCCTAAACTTCCAATTCTCTCTACACCTGTTAAGAATGTCTTTTACGACTCAAATAAGTCAATATTTCAAAGTTTCCTTCTCATTTAATTTGTATATTTTATGATTATGATCGGCGATTACACAAAGAGTTAGCTAACTCTTAAGAGGAAGAGGTACCTAACCCATCCAATTTACATGGTGTTACACAATATTCAGTGTATATGTGTGTGTGTGTGTGTGTGTGTGTGGTTTCTTTGGAGTTGTTGTCTTAGAGTAAACAATGTTTCACTTCTTATATAACGAGGAGGGGACACTTCTTCTAGGAGACAGACTTCTTACCTGGGAATTCACCTTTAGGTCTGAGTGAGAGATATTGAATCCCCCTAACACACGCACATGCACACACACACACACATGCACACACACACATACAGGCACACACATGCACATGTTTGCACATACACACTCATTTCCTTCCTTGGTTATACTGATTGGGCCACAAGAAGAAGAGGTGTGTGTGCGTATGTGTGTCTGTGTGTGTGTGTGTGTGTGTGTGTGTGTGTGTGTGTGTGTGTGTGTGTGTTGGAGCGGAGTGCTGCAATGTGAGCACGAGATCTTCGGTTCCAGATGAATGTTCCTGTGTCTGGAATCCCCCTATCAGTCCCTCCAACACACACACAAACACACACACACACACACACACACTCCATTCATCCATTCAGTATTTCCTCTTGCTAATAAAAGCAAATATTCTCTTATATACTGTCTGCAACACACACACACACATGCACACCATTTGAGAGGATCTTCCCCTTTGCCCAACAGACCAGTAGTTACTTATTTAGTCACCTAGTGTCACCGTTACTGGCAGACAGATGGGCTTTAGAGAACTGCTGTTGCTTAAGCGAACAAGACACTTCTCTCTCACTTTCAATGTGATTCATTTAGCGCTTCTAGAATGACAAGATGGATGAGGAGAGCATTTGCATAAGTTGCCAAAAGAGTCCCCAGCTCCTCTCCTTTTTCAGTTTCACTAACTGAAACTAGTAGGCTTGTACATTCCGTTGATAATTTACCAGTATGGCGTGAACTTCTCTTTTTGTGATGAATTTGCTTTCTCACCTAGCAACATATTGGGTGGCTGTTAATATGTCATCCGCGGAAAATGTGTTCTGTGTGTGTATAAACATGTGTGAGTGAGTCCGGGTGCACGTGCACATGCATGCTCGCGTGTGACTGATGGCCCCATCGACAGCCCCACCACCCACCTACTATGTCCCGCATATTTCACCCTCCCTCCACCCCATCGCTGCATCGCCCCGCCTGCCCCCAGTGAAAGGACAAGGGGGGGAGAGAGAGAGAGAGACCACCCATTGGGCTGGTACAGGGGTCCAGATTAGGCTGCCCCTGGCGGTCCCTGGGGGTCCGTTGCTTTGTTGATGGTTTTATAATGACCCCAGTCTGGCTACAGCCTCATTGTACTGCCTTGAGTGACAGGCAGATGGGTAAAGCTGATGGGTTAAGCTGACATGCTAGAAAAGAGTGCAGAGAGGGAAGTCTTTTTTTCCTGTCCATCACATTGAAATCCCATTGCTGCTGAAGCACTTTTTGGAACGTTAATTCTTTTGATGTTGTTTGAAATTGGAATGAACGCTACAGAAACTTCTCTAAACAAAATCCTACCCTAGAGGGCCCAGTTTTGAAGAAATAATTTTGTGTAATGCAATATTTAATCACAAGTTATCCACATCTAATCATTGGAACAAATTCAGGTCACATAAATCTATGTTACTACACTGTTTGTAGTCTTGACAAGACTACAAACAGTTAACTCCAATCTCAGATCAGCAAAAGTCAGAAGAGGTTAGCCCAGATGTTGTTTTTGGGCTTGTTTTCCTATGGTAACCTCCAGTGACCTGACCATGGTGGTCTTTTCATCTTTTTCCATCCACACATTGGCAACCATTGTAATACAAGACTGACTGGATTGTCCCATGAAACCCATTAGGTTCCTTTCCCAAGCATGTCATGCGCATGTCGTTGCCTATCAAATTGGATTTAGAAACTTATGGAGAACGCCACTGGACTTTTATTTGAACGATTGTTGCTGAACGCTTGTGTTTTTCCAGTTTGAAACCAAATTAAACTGAGTGGTTGCTATAATCTACGGGAGATGGCAAGATAAACTTATTAGTGGCAGGTATATTTTTTGTCTTGCATCTGAGCTTATCTTAAGTGGGCCTGTTATTGAGTTATGGGTGAGCTGACTGGGATTTTATTACTTTTCAAGCCTCATCCTTTTATTTGACCCCTAAAGCGGAATGTATGGGAGTAAATGGCTTCTAAATTTGCTTTTATATGATCATACTGAACCAGTGACCCCCAAACTAGAACAATCAAGTCATAAAAGCCATGTGCAGCTGAGTATTAGATCAGGCACTAATGTTTATGATATAAAAAGCCTTAAGAGGGACACTGCAGTACAGTCTATAGTGCTGCGGTACAAAGCACATTGAATATGTTGATACACTTTCAAATGTTGATACATTTGCACTGTGTACATATCACAGACTTACATGTGAATGTAGCGGTATTAGAGCGCACAGCTGGTCCATGTGTCACAGATACTTCCTCCCTGCTAAACTGGTGTTTCCTGCTCTGATTGGTCATAAGCACAGGTTGCCATGGGAGTCCACTGGGTCCTTTCCCGTCCTTCCCCCTTGCACTCTCCAGCCCATGGAATGAATTCCTCACATTGGCAACGCCTAACAACCGAAGGACCATCTCTCTCATCAACCCCCATGATGATGACGTCTGCTGAACGGCTGAATGCCCCTAAACAGAAAATATCAGTTGAAGAATACTTATACACTACCAGTCTTAAGTTTGGACACACCACATTTTTCTTTATTTTTTTTATTTTCCACATTTTATAATAATAGTAAAGACATCAAAACTATGAAATAACACAAATGGAATTATGCAGTGACCAAAAAAGTGTTAAACAAATCAAAACTGTCCTATATTTTAGATTTTTTAAAGTAGCCGCCCTTTGCCTTGATGGAAAAACAAAGGCTTTGGAAAGAAATTCATACATAGGCATCAACTTCACTATTTATATTTGTCTAAGAAAGAAATTGCAAGCATTTACGCAAAAGCCTTTAGATCAAAATGGCTTTAAGATAATCCAAAACATCAGGTGTGTCCAAACGTGACTGGTAGTGTACGTGGAGTCGTGCAATTCTCTCATGACAGATAATTACTGTAAAATCACCTCCACTGGTCTATTCTCCTGTAACATTATTGAATGGGTTTTACCTTGTGAGACAGCGGTAGGACAGTAATTCTCATGTTCTGCATAGTTTCCTGTAAGCTCTTTGAGGTGGGTGACATGCAGAGGAGTGTAATTGTTACCTGATCAAAGGTATTTTCCCGTTTCTTCCCCCTGGTTCCCTCTGCTCACAGCCCTCCCACTATGCTTACCAGAACAAGACACCCATATCTCAGACAACATTAAACAAATTGAAACCAGATTTCCTGCCCGTGCTCAAACAGCGGACAGACTTTTACAATACAATGCTTTCAAGAGCAGTCAGACTCTATTCAGTCTGGATTTGTATATTCAGTCTGGAGTTGTGTTTCCCATTCTGGGCCCTTGTATCACTATGAATACGAGTTGAAATCTGTGGGTGTGGGTGTGGGTGGGGGGGAAGCGTAACTAGGTGTGCACTCATCCCTGGCTTGTTATGATAATCTTACAAGATAATGATGGCAATGCAGATGCTTTCTTCAAGAAGGGAAACCACATGCTCTCTAAGCTTTGTTTTCCCCTCTTTGGTGGCACTTGATATTTCTTAATTATTCTATGAGCACAGTTTCTAGACAATGAGGTCATCTCCATATTTAACCCTAATTAACATAACATGTGGTCTCAGTCAGCTTTGACTCCCACAACCTACAAACTTTACATGCTAGCATCAGCACCACATCATCACTAGTTGTGTGACGGAATTCGGCAATAGAGGGACCTTTGAAAATGAATTTCTCAGCGATGGCCAAGGATGAACTTGACTGCCGCGTTGCTGAATCTATCCTTTTGTGCCATGCCAGACAATGTGCTTCTACTCTGGAAGCATAGACAGACAGAGACAGAAAGGCAGGCAGGCAGCGGCAGGGAGAGGGAGGGGGAAAAACCCCTGTGCGGCACGCAGGAGAGCACGTGCAGCGCACTCTGGGAATGTTTAGATATCTCCTCAAACGGCTCCGCATGGGAAAAAAAAGGAAAAGTCCATCCTCTATGCTTTGACTGCAGCCGGCTGGAGAAAGGGGGCTGGCCCCAATTTGACATAAGCAAACACACATACAGTACAGTACAGACATACACACACACAGCTGCCTGCACACACACACACACACACACACACACGAATAGGGCATACACATGCAGACATTCAAACACACATCGACACACACACATGCATGTTCACACACACACACACATACAGATACAAACACTCACACACAATGCACAGTGCAGGTCTTATTTGGTATTTCCTGTGCAACCTCTACCACCGCCAGTGCGCCCGGCAGAGCGGAGCAGCCCCCCAACACACACACACACACACACAGCCCCCCCCACCTCCCCACCCCTTAACTCCAGCTCTGAACACCACTCACTTCACTGGTCCTCAGTCTGTATTAATTGTTGACGGCCTCTTGGCAACCCTCCAGGTGGGGAAAAGGGGGACTGATTGGTGTGTATGTATATGCGTATACGTGTGTGTGTATGGTGCGTGCGTGCACACACACACACACACACACACACACACACACACACACACACACAACGGCATCTGGATATTAAAGCCTTGTCTGTACCAGCAACGGCAAGAGGAAGAGGAGAAAAAAAGAGAAAAAATTACAGCATATATCAGGAATTTTCCAGCTAATGATGTGCGGATGTGGTAGCGCTGGGGAGAGAGAGCCACTGACTGTGCTGTCTTTGTTTCGCTCGCCGAGGGCCCCACGCTGCATTCCTGTACGCTGTGCATACTTTGGCAACAGTTGTGGTGCCCCTTTTTTCTCTTTTACTGTATACAGTTTGTGTGCTGCTCTTGCACTTTTCTCGCTAGCCCTGTCGCTAGCAGCTTCTCTCCCTCTCGCTCTCACTCTCTCTCTCTCTCTTTCTCTCTCTTTCTCTCTCTCTGTCTTACTCTGCTCCCCCCCCCCCCCCCCCCCTTCTCTCTCTTAAATCTTCTCTCTCCTTCCTTTCTTCCTTTCTTGGCCCGGCGCAGCAGTATTGTTTGGGACTGTAAATTGTCCTTTTTGGAAAAACAAGAGAAAGAAAGAAGGGAAAGTGAGGGAGGAGTGAAATAATGGTGTTTACAACATGGCTGACTGCTGGAGCTTCGAATGGGGCCTCTCTGGAGACACAACATCACGGCCTCGACTTGACTCTCCGAGTGCATAGTTTCGCACAAATTACTCCTAACATCCGCTATCTCTCCCATACGTCGCCTGCCTACACGCTCAGAAGCCATTTTCTGTTTTCCTTGGAGATTCACTTAGGAAGACTTTAATTTGTAGTGGAATTAGGTCCTCAGGAATGTAATCAAATTCTGGCTAAAGCCTCAGAAAGCATGGGACAGTCCGCCTGTGGCCATTTAAAATGCGGCCTTTGGAAAGAACTAACTGCACTGCGATTCCACTTAAAGATACATTAATTGCTGATTTAGCAAAAACTGGCAATGATACCGTCATTGATTCAGTTACGATAGCAGTTGGGTCAGGAGCAGTCCCTATTTTGTCAGACGAGGGGTCTCTCCTGCATCCCAAGTGCTCGTGGGTGTGCACGTGTATATATGTGTGTGTGTGTGTGCAGTGGGGCTCTTTCATCCTGGGCTTCCTCAGAGAGAGGGAATGTAAACACGGGCCCCCGGCCAAAGCTCCATCAGCCGCAGAGCCTCCGGCGCTGCAGCCCCTCAGCCTCGGCCTCAGTCATCCTCATCTCACCGGGTCGCTCTGAAGGTCCAACGTTGGAAATCCACGCAGAGAGAGGGACAGAGAAACGCCTCTGGCTTGGTGCTGGTGGTGGTTCGGTGGGGGGGAGTCAGGGAGGATAGGGGTGAGGGTCACATACATACACATATGAGGTGGGGTTGGAAAATGTGGTGCTCGACAACTGCGTAATTTAGCCATAATTTGACCATCAAGCATGTGCTGCAGATACTCACATGCACACACACAACACATTTACACAAGCACTTGGCACAGAAACAAACTGGTACAGGCAAAGACAGGTGCTTTATCAGTCACGTGCAGCCACACAGACACACACACACACACACACACATATATGCATGCACTCTATTGTCATACTCTGGTGGCATGGGTCCGGATGTTGCAGGTCAGACAGGCCTGGAGGTCCGGCCCAGGAGGTCTGGAGGTCCTCTGGGGCAGCAGCAGCCATTTCCTCCCTGGGCCCTGGTGAAGCGGAGCGGGGAGGAGAGCGCAGCGGAGAGGGCCGGAGGTGGAGGAGGAGGGTGGGGGGGTGGGGGGGAGATGCTCTCAGCAGAAAGGAATGCCCAGAATGTTGTCCTTTAATCTGGAGTCAGCCTCTCACTCGTTCTCTCTCTGTCTCTCTCTCTCTCTCTCTCTCTCTCTCTCTCTCTGCTTTATCGGAGTGACCTCCTCCTCCTGCTTCTCTGTTGCCAGGCGGAAGGGAAGAAGGGCGACAGACAGGCAGAGAGACAGATAGGGAGGCAGGCTTACTGACCTAAGAGCAATGCACAGACTTGCTGGTGTAGAGCTGGCTCACTTTCTGTCCGTCTGTCTGTCTGACTGTCCTATATTATGTGTTTGTGTTTCTGTCTGTCGCTCTGCTCAGCCTGTATAGACGAGGGAGAGCAGGAAAGGGGAAGGAGGGAGGGATAATGTGAAGCAGAACAGAGAACGAGAAGGGTGAGAAAGAGCGACTAAGGAAGAAGGAATGCGAACGTGGTCGGAAGAAGAGGAAGGGAAAGGAGAGAAAAAAGCGAATAGAGCAACATTTCAAATGGGGAATGTCCTTTTCTGTTTACAATAGTCCATGTGTTATTGTTGCAAACATCTGAGTCAATAGGGTTATTAAGTTGTGTGTTTAGGGCATGACTGTGTTCTTTTCTTGAGGTAACAGTGTTGGGATATTTAGTTTCACAGCCTTACTTATACAGAGACATTTGGAGTGTTTTATGGAGAGTGTGAAATGTGTGTGAGTGTGTGTGATGGAGACACAGCAATGGACAACACAGACTCTCTAACCGAGATGTGTAGGCTTTACTGCAACGCAGACGTGTGTTTTACAGGCCTGGGCTTACAGAAGGACGGACAGAGAAAGAGGGGTATTTTATAGAGAAGGAGCGAGAGATGGAAGGAGAGAGGGAGGAAGTAGATGGTCTGGGAAAGGTAGAGGAGGATTGCCGAGTGGAAAGCGACGCTGACAGTAGCCTGTTTGTGCCGGAATGAAAATAAGCATGCTGAAGCGCTGCATGAATGAGTGAAGTTTGGGATGAGCCATTTAACGAACATTCACCCACACTGTTTGACGATTTAAGAAAATCGTGCTTATTTAGGAAAATAAAGGATAGTATAGAAGTAGTAGAAGTAGAAGTAGAAGTAGTAGAAGTATATAGAAGTAGTCTGGGGGGGGGGATTTTTTGATGGCAGCAAGTATTAATGCATCTCTGTTTCCGGTGTGGGTATGCGTGTATGTGTGTGCGTGCATGCATGATGTATGTGCCTGTGTCTGCAGGCCAGGTTTTCGAATAACAGTGTATTGCACCGAGGCGGATATACCCTCAGCTGTAGGTCTGTGGTTCTTCCTAGAAGGCTGTGTGTGTGCATGCATACAAACCCAGAGCTTGGAGTCTGCAGGGCTGCAAGCTCCATGCAGCAGACTGGAGTCACATGCAGTTGGGCCCGCAGCCGCAAGACTGAGAATTACAGGAAGGGGTTTGATTGGGCCGTAGCTCACACATGCATTCATCCAACTTTTGAGGTTGAATCCTTTTCTATTCTGAATTGTTAGCTCTTTATGGGTAATAAAAATGAAAGCTTGCTTTAACCCAAATTTGAGCTGAGAAAATGAAGATATTGGCAGAGAAGATGAAGAGAATATCAACTTGTCACAAGGGAAATAAAATGAGAAAAAGAAAAAAAAGACAACACAATCTTTGAGTTTCCAACATGGAAAAAAAATCAATGACAGTATGTCACCCGGCTGAATGCGCACTGTGCAACGTTCATTCATGCTTTTTTTTTTTGAGGTCACCCACACTCCGACAGTTTCACTGCTCTAAAACTCTTCAATGGCCCACACAGTCTGCCTGTTCGTTTTCAGTACATGTCATGTGCGTCTCATTTCTGGTCACATGACTCGACCGACAACTCTCAGCCAATTAGCCGTAACTTCCTCCCTATTTCCACTAAAGCAGGAAGCGGGAGATGAGAAAGTATCACACATCTGCAAAATGCAGCCCCCAGACCTAAAAATAGTCTCATTCAGTTCAGAAGAAGAAATGTGACTGAACTTTTTATTCTCCTTATCATACTCTCTTGTTAACTGCCTCACTTAAGAATTTCAGCTCGGGGGAGGGAGGGGGGGCGTAGTATGATGGCTGGTCAGATAATGAGTCTGCCTCAGCTATGCAGGATTTCCCCTCTTGCTACAGTTCAAATAAGTCTATTAACCATAAAGAATTTGATTAAGCTGGTTGACTGTTGACCCGCAGAGCAAATTCCCAGGCAAAACAGTAGCATTTTAGCAAGGACTAACATTCACTGTTTCATAGTTAACAGTTTTCCTTTCCCTTGGATTCATGTCTCTCTTACCATCCATACCTGCATGTGAGGCACGTTGTAGGCAACATCCCAAAAGTTCAGGGTATCGTCTTTCCGCGCGCTCCAGCAAACACTCCAAACCGGCTAATAAAGATATTTAAGTGACACCGCTGTCTGTTTGCTTACAAACATTTGCCTCAGACTCTCAGGATGCCGATAAGCAGTCAGCAGCGCCTGAGGGGGGGACTGCGGCCAAAAGCTGTTGGAAAAATCTGGAGTTTAGGAAAGCACCTGGAACCATTCCACTCTCTTACTAGGGGTCACTGAGTTTTGTCTGGAGGCTTTCCCTACTGTAGCTGTTAACAATGCTGCTGCTTTCCTGCAGGCTAGAAGGCTACACACACACACGCACACACACACACACACAAAGCTCCCAATAGAGTTACAGGGACAAATTTGGAAACTGAGAACATGGTTAGTGTGAACTGGCACAAAATGGCTGCTGTTGTACCTCAGGTGGGTGCTGGGTTACTTGACGCGAGTCAGGAAGTGTGGTTGTTGTTTTTTTGTTGGTGGTTAATATCATTGAAAGTCAACCCATTATCACTTGTTTAGGGCTTTACATACACAAGACGTCTGCCAGGCTTAATCCAGAGTAAAACAGATATTCATTGTAATGGGTACCTGCGTGTGTGCTCACACACACACACACACACACACACACACAGTACTGTACGTCCCTGGTGGCTTGCTATGGAAAGACTGTGTGATGTGGCTATACCAAAACGGGAGCAGAGAGACCTGCCCTGCCAGATATGATTTCATGTCTTATGTAACCCCAAGATGGGGGCAGAGAAGCATTAGCCCAGTGTGCGTGTGTGTGAGTGTGTGTGAGTGTGTGAGTGAGCCAGAGCCCCCCCCCCAGATATAGGGCTGACTTTTTCATAGTGCTGCTCTCAGGTGAAACTCGTGTATAATGGGGTGTAATTAGGAATGTGATATCAGGTGACAGGTGTGTGTGTCTTTATATGTAAGCTTCTCTCCTTATTGCCGTATTGTTTATATGTTTGGTTCTTGTGTGTGTGTGTGTGTGTGTGTGTGTGTGTGTGTGTGTGCGTGTTGTAGGTGGTGACGCTGTGGTACCGAGCCCCAGAGGTCCTGCTCCAGTCCAGTTACGCCACACCGGTGGACCTGTGGAGCGTCGGCTGCATCTTCGCTGAGATGTTCAGGAGAAGGTGAGAGCCGGAGAGGAGATTTACTTCTGACTCCTTTGAAAGTTGGAGCTGGAGCGAGGAGCGATAACAGGGCAACAGGAGGGAAGAATTGCTTTAGGGAAGCGTAATTTCAGAGGAGAGAGGCCTTGCAAGGGACTCAAACCAGAAACCACCCGCATACTGGCACCAAGCCCTCACATCAGGGCCTCTAGCTGCATTTTGTCCAGCCACATACGTAACTCTCATCCTACAGCGCCGCCATTCACACGTCATTATGAGAATCCAAAATGCTTCCCTCCCTCACTTCCATTCTATCCTCACACTGTACTGCTTTCACACTAAAATCACACCAAACACTCGCACCTCAACAACTGCCAACTGACTCGTTAAAAAAACGTTCAATATTTTCTCAGTGTGTGTACCATGGTAATGCAGAAACAGTCACACAGTCGCCGACATGCATCAGCACAATGGGAGATACAAGTTGGCTCTGTACGCGCCATAATGGTCTTCCTCTCCTGGTCTGCACGATGTGTAGCTCGTTCTCATGTGTACATTAAAATGTTTTTGTTTTTCATCTCAGTATTAATGCGGAACAGTTAGACCTGGTATGAACCGACTTTGCTTCGTCACGCCGACCAAACTTAATTGAGGCCAAGGCCGTTAAAACCTAACCTAACTAAACCTAAACTCATTTTACCTACCTTTTTATTTTCAGAATAGAGCTTACCCACTTTTTCAGGCTGGTAGGATGTAAATTTGTAGTGTATATATAACAGTAAGTAGTATCAAATTGATGCGTTTTTGGTTATGTTTGAGTTATATAGGGTCTCTTAAGGAAATAAACATAAATGTTTTTCTGAAATTATTATTGCTTTTTGTTTATATTGATGGTTGTTTGCCTTATGATTGATCACCAACTGGAGGTCCTAGTTTACCCACCTTTTAACTTACCACCACATCACTGGTTAGTCTAGTATGGACTACAGTAGTGCTGTCTGAGGCCATGCAGTGGAAAACCACTTCTTATAAAAGAAAAAAAGATTGATTCATTTCAGACCTTGTGACTTGGTCTCCATGAGGAGCCACAGTATATTATTGAAAGTCAGCTGCCAGTGTTTCTTTCCCATGAAGTGCACATTTATTGTTTGCATGAATGTGCATGCAAAGTATTTGAACATGGAAAGGTATATGCTAGATCTGTGTAGAGAAAGTCTGGTGCAACTTCTTGGCCTGGTCTTTCTTCCTAATTTTGTCCACATATTCTCTGTGTCACATGGTCCAAGACTGGTAGAATTGTACTTTAATGTTAGAGTTAAAACCACAGCGGTGGAACAATCTCGATGTGAAAACTTTATCATTGACACCCCAGTGAATTTTGCAGAAAAGATAATATTTCCTCTGCTGCAAGTTAAAATACTGAAATGCCATGATGTGCACAGTATTTTCACTTGTGGTTAATTTCTGAGTTACATTCAACACAAAAATCAACTGCCATTGCTAAAGAATCAGTTATTAGGGTGTTTCTCAAACTTGTCATCTTTGCCTTAGATGACGCCTGCCAGATGCATTGTGAGCAAAGAACAATCGCATTTCGGTTGGCTTATCAAACTATTACAGTGATGACACGCTGCCTGCTGTGGTTGCAGCGCGCAAGTCAGGATTCGGCTTCTTGGTATAGGTGTTTGTCAGTTTGTGGTCTAACGAACTTCGCACACTGGAGAGCCGAGCTAATGACGGACCATTTTTCTGAAAACGTTGAAGTGCATGCGCATTGGGAACAAAATTAGATTATTCTAAGGGCGTCAAAACAAACCATCACAGTATTACCGATCCAAGTCAACTTGTTATGTGGCATTGTATGTGCAGCATTGTGTTTTGTCATCAGCAGTGAATGGGGGTCTAGCTAGCCTGCGGTGGTGTGCTCCAGACTAGATAAGCGCAGTCATTCTGAGGTAGGGCTGGGTGCCAATAGGAGCAGCCTGCCAGTAATTTATGTTTCCTTCCCCAACCGTCCCCGCTCCCCAGCATGCACACAGCCACACTGTGTAACGGCCCTTGCACCACAGGTGGGACTCAGTGGTAATGTATGTATGGGCTTTATGGTAGTGGTGAGGGGTGAGGAAGGGAGAGGGGATTGTGTGTTTGTATATAGTATTCATGTTATATTATTAATGTGTTTTGTGTGCATGTGTAGTGAGTTCCCTGGTCTACTGAACTCGACAATACAACCTTGTTTATCCAAACCCTTAAGAACGGAGGTTCTTTAGGACTAGTTCTATCTGTCAGTGACTCCGGTTCAGGAAGATGAAATGTTCAAAACACTATAATGTATTCAAATTGATGCCCAACGCATATTTTGTGCACGCTAATGTCTAATTTAGCAAACAGTTGAAAGGCTTTAAAATTTGAGTCAGTAAGGAAATTCTGTGGATACTGTGTCCCTTAAACTGTGTTCATGCCTGCATGTATGCTCCAGGTTATGCGTTTCAAATTGTGACGCATGACAATTCCTCATTGTGCTGGAGAGGATATGTTCATGTTTTCACATACATTAGGATGGCGTAAAAGAGGAGAGGGCGAAGGACAGCGGTTGTCTTTAGATTCTGGGTTTCCTGCTTTTAGAACAGGACCTTGAGGAATATTGCAAGACAGGATCCCGTTCAGTGTAGAGATCTATTAATGTAATGCATTGCTTAGTTATATAAAGAAAACGCTTCAACTGTCATTTTACCACATGGTATATCTCACATTAACCTCATGTAACCTCTGTCATAGATCAACCAGCATTTGATAACAAGGAAGTGATCATGATTTTTTTTCTTTCAATATAAACAGGCTATAGGCCGCAGTTCATCTAATCGAGTGTGTCGAGGATTAGTTTTGCGTGTTACCTTGACTATATTTAGCTTATCTGTCTCTTTCCAGTTCTTCAGTGAGCAGCTTCTCTCACACACTCTTTCTCTCTACTTCCTTTTTATTTATTTTCTTTCTGCATGTTTCAATGGAAAGAGATGTGATCATTGCCAGGATTGAGTTTGCCAGTGCTGCTCTAACAGCAAAGTGCAAACACCCCCTTCCTAACCTGACAAAATCTTCTGGTTCCAGATTTTGGTCCAAAGGCTTGTGAACGGATCACAAAAAGATATATGATCCATATTATGAACTAGAAATTTTTTTTTATTCAGATTGGCCGTTGTGAGTACAGCCCTCACGTAGATAAAATCTGGAGTCGGGCAGCATTTTGCTGTTTGTTTTCTGTTTGAACGATGGCAATGGAGTGCAGGTGATGTTTGGGAGCTAGTTTTAGAGTTGATGTATTCACAGTCAGGGTTGCGCATAATACCTCAGTCAACGCTTCGGTTCATTGGGTCGAATTGCAGTTGGATGCAATTTCAGAGCCGTACTTCTGGTGAGGTCAAGGCTGAAATTCTTAATGCCATACAGACCGCATACACTACTGTTGAGACATCATGAGCAGCACAAAGTTACTTTCTTAAAAAATATATATGTTTTCATAGGAGAACATGCACCAAAAGAAATTGTGGCAATTTTACATGCAGGTTACTATAAGCATGTTACAGCCAAATAACCAAGGAGCAACATTAGGCAACACTAAGATTCACACATATAATAATCTGCGCAGGAGGTCCTATCCCTGTTCCATATAGTATTCCTGTAAGCACCTTAGTTCAATCTGAAGTGAACAATCCTACCTTGTCTGGTAGCATCCTGGTGCGAGCGGTCTGTGTGTGTGTGTGTGTGTATGGTCTAGGTTGGGGTACCTCTTCTCTCACCCTGACACAATAAGCTGTAAAAAGCCTGAGTGTGTATGTGTGTGTGTGTTTTCACAACCTGGCGCCTGTCCAACTTCGCCTGGAGGCGGAAGGCAAGGCAGGACCCTTTGATGGCCATGAACAGAACCTCTCTCTCTCTCTTCCTCACCCTTTCTCTCTCTGTCTCTCTCTCCTCTGCAGGTGATTAAGATGGCTTTTTAAAAGGCCACCTGTTAGAGATTAAAGGGCACCTGGGAGAAGCAGTGGGAGAAAGCAAAAGAGAGTGATTGAAGGAGCAGTAGAGAACAAGAGAAGGGCAGAGAAAGCTGTTTAATGCTTTGAACCAAACTGCAAAACAATAAAGGTTTTAATCGGTCTTTGACAGCCAAACAAGACATCCCCACTCGTGGTTTAACTCTCTGGTAACAAATGGATTTACCCATATTTACATCAGCTTAGAAATCTCTTCTGCACACTATTAGTCATTGTGTCAGAGCCCCTCCGTGCAGCGACAGCCCCTATTCACCCGATGTCACCTTACTCTGCAGGTCAGAAAATTCCAACCATGGCCCCAAAACCATTTATCTCATGACTCATGAACACATCAAAGGTTTTCGCCTCAGAACACCTTCCTCTCAGCTCACCACTTTCATTACGAAACATGCCATTGTGAAAATCCTCCTCCTTTGACTATTTTCAATGACTGTCTACTGTAGCGAGTATGGCTGGGTACTTGTCGTCAAAGGAATTTGAACAAATATCATGCAAGTCTGCATCTGTATGGCTGGGATGGAGGCGAGATGAGTCACGGTTTGAGTGAATGAGGGAGCGAGCGCTTGTTGACATTCCTCCAATCGAAAAGGTCGAACGTGTTGTGTTAATGCTGCAGGAGAGGCCCCACATCCGTGTTGACTTTCTCACAGTATGGAGCTCAATTGATAAAGCCTCAAAGACACAACCTCACATGCACGTGTGCATGTACTTCACACAAACTCACACATACATACAAACTTAGTACACACATACTGTACATGATACATACACAATACTGTATGTATCATGTCCACTTGGCACACACAGACACAGGCTTAAACACATGGGCACACCACACACACACACACACACAGTTTCTTTCCCACCCACCCACAGACAGATAGACTGACACACTCATGTGCAAACACACACACACACATTCCAGAGGTTGTCTCAGTGGAATGTGGGACAGAGCGGTGTTGGCACTAAAGAAGCGTGACTCAGCTGCCTGTCCCAACCCAGTCTCAGTCCTCCCTTCACTGCCACCTCTGTGTGTGTTTGTGTGTGCATGTGCACGTGCACATACGTGCACGTGTAAATCTCTGGGTGGGAAACAAACCCTGTGTGCGCGTGCGTGTTTGCAGGCTGGTATGTGTACACTGTGTGTGTGTGTGTGTGTGTGTGTGTGTGTGTGTGTGTGTGCATATGTACGTTCGCGCTCGGCTGTTGACTGTGTGTGCATGCCAGTGGCCAGCCCTATGTGAATCCAGTTATCCTCTCCAACAAACCGACAAACCACTCCAGGTTTAAAAATGGACCTCTTGGAATTATCAGCCCTACTTGTTTTGGCACGATGACTTTGCTGTAGGTGAATTTTTTTCTTCCCTTGCGAGACTCAGAACTGGTTTGGTCTGATCTTAAAGGGCTTTAAAACCTCAGCTCAGTATTTCACCCTGAAAGACCTGTACATGTGGTCCTCTTTCACAGTCGAATGTATTAAGAAAAGATGCAACAGTCAAAGAAAAGGAAACATGTCCACTGGTTAAGGATGCCAGTTACGCCGAACTGATACAAACGGTCTATCTCAATTCTGAGTATACAGAGGCTTTTCTGGGAACTTCAGAACTGTAGCATGTGACAAAGTATTTGCTGTCACTGTAAAAATGTGCAAAATACCCCTGTGTGACTAATCTCCCAGTGTCTGAATCTGTAGGAAAGTGTGGGTGTTCAGCTATGCAAAGCTTCCAGCAAGTGGGAAAATGCACGGAGCACATGGGGCTAGCCAGTCTCTCTGTTGACTTCAGTTAAGTGGGGTGCACTTGAACTGTAAGTCTATCAGGCATGGATACAGAATGCATAAACTCAAGCACACATACACCGACATATCCTGCATTACATTGACATCTGCTGGCGATTGATCATCTTCAACAAGCAAAACATAACAGAAAAAGAAAGCGTACAACATCTCTGGCTGCGCCTCACCTCTTAACCTTGTGCGATACCATATTGTAATTCTATCATACAAAGTAACTCTTAACACACATAAAGTTTGAAGTTACGACATTGGAAAACTGAATTCAGGTAGAATTCTTACTAAGGCAGTAAAGCACTTTGTTAAGTAATCTTTTATAGACCGAAAGTCATGGCACTGTTTGTGCTTGAAGAAAGTCTCTTTGACAACACATCCTTATTTCCTGTCAGAGGAACTTCAACAGGAAGGTTTTAGTTTCCATACCTCTTTCTCTCTGTTAGAATAATCCAACTGTTCTTTCACATGCCTCTCCCTCCCACTTTCCTACACACACACACACACACACACACACACATACAGAGAGAGAGAGAGCGAAAGCAGACACATGAGGGATAAATAGGCTTTTTCTGCCCAGCACGGCGACCGGCAGGCTTGCTGATGATGACTGTTGGAATTTGTGCGGGTGCCAGTGGAAGCATGGCCGCCCACGGGCGTCCAAAGACGGCCCAAAGCCACAGGAACCACCAGCAGCCCTACTGCTGCTGCTGCTGCTGCTGCTCTCCTCCCTCCTTTCATCCCTCCCCCCCTCGCTCCCTCCCTCCCCTCCTCAGTGGTACTACCACCCCTGCTGCACAGTCCTGACTGCAAGTGCCTAGTTTCACACATTCACAGCAGAATAGCACATTCTTCTTTGCCTTAGAGCCAACAGCTCTTAAGGCTAGTCGTCCATACTGTCCTGTGGGATAGTGAACGTGAGGGCTCATAACTTATTCTATAGCATGTCTTTGAGTACAGCATCAATGCTCTACACTTAATGCTATTTGTTTTTATAGTCCTTAAACCAAAAGGCCTTACTAACCCTTATTGTTACACCCTAAAACAACATTGTTTCTGTGTTTAGTGCGGCACAATACATCATCAACTTGGCTTGTGCACGTGTTAAAGCAGCACCAGTTCAGCACTGAACTATGTCCATTTTCTCCCCAGACCTCTGTTTCGAGGAAGCTCAGATGTTGATCAGCTGGGAAAGATATTTGAGTGAGTATCATATATACTGTGTTTCCTGTTGCAGCCTCTCAGCTCCTATAGACTGTATTTCATTTTAGAAATCATGCTCAGCCTCCCAGCTTACACTATATTAGTCTGCTAAGGGTTGATATCACTCACACCATTTTGCATCCCTGGAATGCTTACCGAGAGGCAAAACTCCTGCTGTAAATGGTTTCAGGTTGGAGCTGTGACCTCAAGTGCAAAAAAGGATTGTTTCTATTTATAATTTGAACAGGTGTGCCAGTTAAAATCATGAATGCAACTATGATGATTATAGTGAAACAGCAATAACAGATGATGAGGACCATTTCTGATAGTGACAGCACTGATGACCGTCATTATCTTACAGTGTTGTTGGAGTACCTTCAGCAGAAGATTGGCCCCAGGAGGTGGCCCTACCACAGAGTGCCTTCACCCCCCGGCCCCCTAAGCCAATAGAAGACCTGGTTCCAGACATGGACGAGCAAGGAAAGTCCCTCCTATTGGTGGGTATTTTGAGCCTTTGTCCACCCTAATCCAAGCCCGTCACAGTAAATTCAGAACCTCTTTACAGAGTTTTAAATTTTTTTCAAAGCATAGCCAGGTATTACCATACACCCTTTTCTATCCTGCTTTGATCTTGATGTCATTGTATTGGTTTTTGAGTTTCTTTGGTTATTCTTACATCCATCGATCCATCCTCCTATCTATTTATCCATTCATGAATCCATTCTCCTCTCTCCCTACAGCAATTCCTAGCCTTCAACCCCTCCAGGAGGATATCGGCCTTTGCTGCGCTGAGCCACCCTTACTTCCACAGCGTGGACAGCCACAGTCGAAGTGTGTACGCAGCCCAGCCCATCCCCAGCAACAAGCCCACTATGGAGGAGAGGGCTGCCTGAGAGTCCCCCTCAACCCTTATCGCCCCATGCAAAGGTCTAGGAAAGGACTAAGAGAGAGAGGGTGAAAGAAAAAAGTGATTGAGATACCCCCGCCCCCCTCCAAAAAAAAAAATGCACAAAAGCTATCTTCCTTCCATGAACTAATGGATTGTAATTGCTGCTTTTAGGTTGTTAAATGTTGACAATTGATTGACTATGTAAACAATGCAAAGAGACACAGATCTCAGATTGACAGGTAGTGGTGGGTGGCTGGACTCTAAAGGCCATGGAGCAGAGGCCTCTTTGTGAGCAGTGTTTAGTCCAGCAAGAGCCTCCTTGATGGGGCAGGACCAGCCAGGAGCACTGGGTGGACTGCGTGGATCTCACCTGCATTTATGCTTACTGTGGGTGCGTGCACAAATACATGCGTGCACATATACAGTACAAGCACGAACACAGATATGTACACAACATTTAGTGCATGCACTAACATAAGCATACTCATCTCTACACACACACACACCTACCTATTGAAACAGCTTAAGGCATCACAAGCCAGCCACACACTGCCATGTCATGACTTATCATTCCAGCTCTACCCATATTATATTACTGCCACCCTCAGGATGTCCTGAGTAACTGCAGACCAGTAGCGGGATTCTAATGGTTCTGCAGCCCTGAAGACTTTGAACGGAGTCGAGCTCTCTACAAGAAAAGACTGCTTCATAATGGGCTGGCATCAGTGTTGAGACAATGATGAAAGATAACGGGCCTCATAGAATAGTTTTTATCACTCACTCGGTGCTTATCACTTGCTTTTAAGCGGCCATCATGTGCGTTTATCATGATAATATACAAATATTATTTAGTATTCTGATGATACAGTAATGCACAGGCTTGAGAGGTGGAGGAACAAGTCTCACCAGCACTATTCAACACGAGTACATTCGGCACAGAACTGTGTAGCCAATATTCTGTATTTAATTTTAAATTTTATTGACAGGTCTTATATGCTTGTTTTCATCAAGGTGTTACTTGATTTTAAAGATGCTGGGGCAAAAAATATTTTTACACCAATTACACCAAGTCTTTGGATGATTATAGAATCTGTGTAAGGGAAGTTTGACAGTGTAAGGAATGTACAAAGGATAGGCATTGGTACTATAACGTAAAAAAGTATATAGTGCAAGTACAAGAAGCTGTAATGATAGATAGCTTGGAGTTTGGTTCGTACATCGTCAGCTCATAGATATGTTGTAGTAACGGATAGAAAGTAGAGTAGTGATGGTCAGTGGAATGTTGTATGGGGAGAGGTATTGAGCATCGAATTTGCTTTATTTTGGATTGAGAATGACTCGGAAATTTACTGTGGTTTTGATAATGAAATGCACAAATATTGTGTGTATAGTGTTTTTTTTTTTGTTTTTTTTGTTTTTTTTACACTGACGTCCCTCGTATAGCCCATTCAAGTTTAATTTTGTCAGCAAGAAAAAAGCAAGCTAAGGGGAGTTGTATTTTTGTATGTAGTATTTCTTGCAGAACAGTAACATACTTAACACTGGTTTACTTTTTCTTAACAGGTAGTGCTGCTAGCACACACAAACACACACTCTCTCACTTTCTCAGGTTCTTGGTATGGATGTCCGAGACTTTCGGACACAGTTTGCACATCCATGGGTTACTAACTGACCACATCACAACTCCTTCAGGTTTTCTTTCAAGCTGTTCCACGGTCATGTCATTGATCATAGTCTACTGTCATAGCCTATTTATCAAATAAATGTTACTGAGAAGTCATTACTGTCTGAACATAACTGCCTGTATAATCTGTCTTTGCCATGTAAGCAACTTGTTGTCATTGCTAGGTGGCAAATACATCGTATATCCACATATGATTATCAGCTCGACTAAGCACTGTGTGAATTTTCTCTCTATTTGAAGGCAACTCGTATCTGTTGTCAATGGTGCATACAATGCAATGGAATCTCAAAGTACCATAGATGGGCTTAAGAGTTTGTACTGGGGAAAGAGGTTTATAGTCATAATCATGAACAGACTATTTTAGTCTCAATAGACTTGAAACAATCACTGTACACCAAGGTATGCTCTTCTTTTCATTACTTAACCAGTTTGTAATTTCATACATTTCAATCTCAGTACAAGAAATTAAAGTCCACTGTAGAGCTTTTAGACGTTTTACCTTTTTGAAACCAGCTAAGCTTGATCCACCATATATAATTCAAATTAAACATATGCTCCTGTGTCACATTTGTTTTTAGCCTAAATGTAGACGCAGTCTAGGAACAATACTGAAAACTAAACTGTACCTACCTTCTATAGTATATTTTGCATACTTTACACAAAGGATGAAAGTAAAGGCAATACACAAGAAGAAGAATCCATTCATTGATCTGCTGATGCAGGTTTTGTATTAGATGTCCACAATTTGTCTTGTGATTCAGTAATTTTATACACAATCATGGCATTATGCTTACGTATGAATGCAGGCATTGGTGGCTTGTTTTTGTGTTGCACCAGTTGAATAAAAAGCAGCTTTGTATGTGAGTGTTGTTTTGGATTCATTTAAAAGTTGGATTGACAAATGAATGAATTTTGCTTGTGAAAGTGTTGGTATTCATTTGTGGAATGAGTGAACATTGGATGCAGCACACTGATTGCGGTTTTAAGTTGTAATAATACTTAGAAAATAATACTAAGAAAATAGCAAAAGAGGATCATATAAACATACACAACTGACAATTTCAACACTAGAACATGTTAAGTAGAATGTTAAGTAGAATGATCACAGAATTAGGAGGGTGTGCAAAATAGAAATAGTAGGCTAGCAGTAGAACTGATTGAGATAAAGAAAAAATATAAAGAAAAAAATGAATGACAAACATTTACTATATGAGAACATGCCAAAAAATATAAAATGTGTGCACTATGAAATAAGTTCTAAAAATATCAATTTGTATGCAATATAACAAATAAGTGGAAAACTGAGACTATACAGTATAAAGAAAAACTGTATGAAAAAAGTGGTGTGGATGTGTGCATGTAGGAAACATATGCACCGAGAAGTGACAATGGGCAAGGCACGTGCATTATTGTCTGCTGTCATTATCACTTTCACAATGAGAACATATTCATGGAAGGAGGTAGCTATCTACAGATGATGTCTCCAGAGATGTGTATCGATTCATATGAATGTAGAGACATGTCCAGATCAGAAACTCTGCAAGTAAATGTCATATAGGTTACTCCAGAGCATAGCAATGAGAATAGTCCAGGATAGTTTGTATGGGCAATGCAGGCAATGCTTCTTTCTAGTTGGCTGAGACTGGGGCCATTTAGGAAGCGTTGTACTGCTGATGGCTGTCGGCACCAACGCATGTCTGAAGCACAGTCTGTTTACTGCCGGTTGGTGTTTTCTGCGTTAATGACCCCCTTTCATCTTGACTGTGGCAAACACGTTGTAAAACCTCCTTGGTTGTAGGCCTCTACCTCAACATGTTGACTGGTGCCTGCGGCTTGCAGGACGGACCGCTAGGTGGCAGTCGGGGACAGCTGTGTCTGCCTGCAGAAAGCGCTCTGGTGGCGGCGGAAGGCATGATGTACACAAACTGATGTGGCTAGGTTTATGTTAGCAAGGTAACACTAATGGTAAAAAGCTGTTTCTGGTGGGACGTTTTTCCCATTACGCCAAATAATTCGACATGGGGAAGAGAGACAATCGAGTGGTGAGTGGCATATATTTGTAAAAGTGAAAACTATTCACGAAATGTTACAGTTGGTAAAATAGCTAAGATAGTGTATAGTCTGTAACGCTACGCCGTGCAGCGTTTAGCTAGCCTAACGCAGCTATTAGCTTGCTAATGTTAGCAGTCCTAGGCCTTGATACCAGTTATGATCAATTTAGACACATGTTGACAAACTATATCTTTCGAATAGACAAAATTAACTGATTCTCAGTTGATGTGAATGTGTTCACGTTATAATGTGCTTGGTGCAACGTTTTATAGGCGAGGCGTTGGAGCTTAAAATCAAACGGCGCGGGTGTTGAACCAGCACCAGCAGGAGCTGCGCAGTGTTAAACCAGCAGAGCTAACGTGTTTTCTGTGTACATACTATACTGCAATGCTGTGCAGTGCTTTTCGTTGCTGCTCATGACTATTTATAGCCGATTAACGTTAGTGAATTGACAAACAAATGCAAAGGTTGTCAGTAATTGTCACTTTGTTTGGCATAGCCAGGTGTTTTGGGTAGCTGTTATTGAGCTATCCTTTTGGCTAACGCTAAACCATCGTCTATCTTTCTTTCTGTCTGTCTTCAGCCAGTTGACGTGGCCCATACTTACTGTAGACTTACTCATATTTGGTAATCTCTATAGAGATGTTCTAGATGCCTAAACATGCCTTCGTTTGGTGTTTCAGGCGTATGTCAACCCCATAGCTGCTGCTAGAGCCAGGGGGCCCGTGCAGAACGCTGGACCAACCATCCAGGATTATCTGAGCAGACCTCGACCAACATGGTGGGTACAGCACAAATTAACAAACTGGGCACCAGTGACATTTACATCCTAATAACAGAACATGTCTTGTCCTCACTTTACCCATCTTCCCTATTATTTCCTGCTTTTTAGTGTGACCTGGTTTCATACATGTCTTTCTACATCACATCTAGATGGAATAAACAGTATTAACTAGATGCAGCTCCTTGGTTTGAGTTGTACCTAAAAATCTCCTCAGTAAAAGGCAACAGAATAGCCTGCAAATTGCAGTGTGGGCTGTGTAGTGGTGGAGGTGTTTTGTTTTTGTTTTTTTAGGCTTTTTTTTTTTACAAACCTAAAATCTAACATAGTGTAGTCTGAGCTGAAGAAACTCAGTGCAAAATAGGTAGCAAGTCTCCAAAATGGCATGAGAAGCCAGAAACCCTGCACTGTTGCTTTGGTCTGCTTTACTGGAGCTTTGCAGCATCCCTGTTGTCTACAACAATGATGGGAGTTGTGGATAATGTGCTAACTGCGCAGGTATTGCAGTGTTTCTACAGTGTGTGTTATCCTTGTATTTAATGTAAATTCTGAAGAATGGGGTCTCACTCAGGAGCAAGGATATTTTTTAAGACAGACAGACAGAATGTTTTTGGTACCCCGGCCTTCATCAGTGTCTGTGGATTGGGAGTATACGTCTGCCTTATATGGAGTGTTTATAGGTCAGAGGTGAAACAAGTCAGTTCAGTCATAATATATTAATGCCAAGCGGGTTCACTTTGCATATGAGAAATTATGAATTCATTCAGTGTCTTCACCCACTTATTCCTATTCAGGGTTATGGGGGGCTGGGACAGTCTTAGCATGCATTGGGTGGAAGGCAGGGAAACACTCTGGACAGGTCACCACTCACAGGGCCATTCACACTCACATTCGTACCTATGGCCATTTTAGAGTCTTCAATCCACATAACTTACATGTCTTTGAAATGTGGGAGGAAACCCAGGCAAACGTGAGAAGAACATGCAGACTCTACACAGAAACAGTCTGTCTTGACCCATGAGAAATCATTCA
Source organism: Centroberyx affinis (assembly GCF_046629955.1). Lineage (NCBI taxonomy): Eukaryota > Metazoa > Chordata > Actinopteri > Beryciformes > Berycidae > Centroberyx > Centroberyx affinis. Next base: position 45,137 of record NW_027279193.1, on the reverse strand, counting down.
AGTAAAAATAAAAATCACATCTTAAAAGACACCAAAGATCAATAAATTATGACTGACATGTTTACTGTAAGCCCCGGGTGATGAGCCGTGCATAAAACAGCAAAGTAGTCCAAATTTTTATTGTGGTCATACTTCAAAATGTAAACTAGTTTGCACCAGCTGTGAGTGTGCCTTTTTGTTTTTGTGTTTTCTGGGGTACCAAGCTGTGGGCCCCAAAACTGTGAAGGAATATACTTAGACTGGCACATTTTTCACTGAATGATAATTAATTAATTCAAATCTTGTGACAGAACTGAAGTTTAATGATGGGATTTTTTTCACCAATATGTACAGCATTGTGGTGGTGAATGAGAGGTTGTTGCTTTAGCTCTTATCTTAGAAGATGGCATTGGAAAAGCAGTTTAACTACAGTTAGGCACCATATTTAGTTGGCATCATGGGTTGGTAACATAATACTTTGAATCACTTTTGATCTGAAGCCTACATTTCAGTTTGAGTTCACCATGAGTGTGTAAATTCTGACTAGTTTCTCATAATTGTTTTATTGGAACTCAATTTCTGAAAAATGTGATAGCCTTAGATTACTGTATTGCAGATGATTTATTGTGTGTCTCCTTATCAGGGAAGAGGTGAAAGAGCAGTTGGAGAAGAAGAAGAAGGGCTCCAGAGCCCTTGCTGACTTTGAAGACAAAATGAATGAGGTATGTTTCCATCATTTGTGGACTGTTGACATTTTGACCCTTAATGATCACCAGCAATTTCTTCCCATCTCATTCACCAGCAGTTTCTTCCCATCTCATTCTATCCCAATTGAAAGTGTCAAGAGAGATGTGGCTGGGGATGATTATGTATAAGAGTCATACTGAACATGTTGTAACTGTCTTTTATCGTCACCCAAAACTCTGCTGCACATCTGGATGAAGGTGTAGTTGCAGACAATAAAGAATTGGGAATAAATTATGCTTGATGAGTACTTAAGCTTAACACATATTTACTGTTGTTTTTCAGAAATGGAAGAAAGAACTGGCAAAAAACAGAGAAAAGTTGTTAGGCGACAAGGAGAGGGAGAGAGAGAAAGAGAAAAAGATGACGGATAAAGACAAAAAGATAACCGAAAAGGAAAAAGACAAGGAGGAGAAGAAAGAGAAAAAAGAGGTATATCCCGCTTATCAAATATTTGAAATGCTTAACTTGTAAACCCGTCCTCTGTTCTCACTTTGGTTTTGTGTTTGTGTTCAGAAGAAGAGGAAAGAGAAGAAGAAATCCAATAGGGTGAGGAAAGCTCTCCAGTATTTTGATGGCCAGCTGCCATACACTGTCATAGCACTGCCTAATACACACTGCCTCCTCCTCTGAGTCGGTCTCATGTGGAATCCCATTGATATGTTATTACATTATTTCCAATCAGTGAATGACCTCAAGTCTAATGAGCTCTGCTTTCATTGTGTTTGGTCAAGCATTCTTCATCTTCCTCCTCTTCATCGAGTTCTGATTCCTCCAGCAGCTCCTCCTCAGATTCTGAAGACGAGGTAAGTCGTGCAGAAGTTGAAGGTGTGACACTACAGCATGGTGCACAACGCCAAAAACAATGCCTTTGTTGCACAGTTTGATGGGGAATTTAGTCAGCATTGAAGTGCTTTGGTCACTGTGTGAAGAAATTCACATGAGAAAAGTAATATAGCATGAACTAAAATGCATCACACTCTTAATGCTGCACTACATTACGTTTGACTTTGATTGCATCTGTGTTTGTGTTTACAGGATGAAAAGAAGAGTGTGAAAAAGAAGCGGAAAAGAAAGAAGTCGTCGGCCAGGAAAGCATCAGACGGCTCAGCAGCAGAATCAGACGCTGACAGCAAGGTTTGTTCATGTTTTTTAAAGAACCACAACTAACTTCCCTTGTTTCTGTACACCTCAATAGGAGGTAGCTCTGATAGTAGTCAAAACTCAGGGATTTGTGCCCATGCAGTTCTGTTCTGAGATGACTTCCAAGTTCTTTGAAATGGCAGCACTGATCTAAACGCTGTTGTTTTTCCTCACAAGAAGAAAAAGAGAAGAATCAAGGAGGAAGGAGACAAAGAAAAGGTAGTTTACTCTTTCAAGAACTCATCAGCGGCAACCTTTTCATTCCTTGTTGTCATTATTGTGATCTTGTTGGCAATACTTCCACAATTCTTTCCCACTTATTTTGCCTTGCAAGTTGAATCAAACGCAGATGAAGCTCAAATATTAGAGTTAAATCATAGATTTGCTGTGAACCTTGTGTCCCTCAGGATGAAAAGAGTCGTCGAAGAAAACGGAAGGCCGAGCGAATCCATAAGGACTCGTCCTCAGAGTCCTCCGCTGACTCCGAAGGGGAGGACGGAGTAAGTATATTGTTAGATTGTTATGGATAGGGATGAACTGCTCATAGGCCACTCTTGGGAAAATATGAACTTTTTCAGCTGTTAATTGACTCATCCTAAACATAAAACCAAAGAACTCATAAAACAAAAAACTCAAATGTGCTGCTAAAATGTAATTTGTGATATAGCAGTTAAAGGAAACGAGAGGAAAAGTCTGGCATAAGTCATGTTTGCGATATTTTAGATATTTTAACAACACCTTTAATTTCAGAATTCGTTTTTTTTTTTATCTGTCACAATTCAGTCATGTTGGCGTTATTTTTAAAAACACGTCTGCCCTTAATTTCATAACCATTTTTTTGATGTCTGTTTTTCAGATAGAAAATATACTAGGGATATTCCTTGCCAGTCGCGTAGAAACAAATGAGAAAAAATAAAGGCATGAATTCCCCAAAGAAAAACCACGGCATTCCGTCTGCAGGTACAAAAATGTAAAAAGCCTTTATTATAATGGCTACATATTTAAAACAGCGACTAACGCGTATCGACCAAGAACTGGCCTTCGTCAGAGTCAAAGTGCTAAGGAGCACACAAGAAACAGCCTACATATATAGACACAAGTAAAGTAAGTTTGTGTCTATATACACTCACCGAGCACTTTATTAGGAACACCTGTACTGCTTATTCATGCAATTATCCAATCAGACAATCATGTGGCAGCAGTGCAATGCATAAGATCATGCAAATACAGGTCAGCAGCTTCAGTTCATGTTCACATCAAGAATCAGAATGGGGAAAAAATGTGATATCAGTGACTTTGACTGTGGCATGGCTGTTGGTGCCTGATGGGCTGGTTTGAGTATTTCTGAAACTCCTGATCTCCTGGGATTTTCACGCACAACAGTCTCTAGAGTTTACACAAAGAATGGTGCAAAAACAAAAAAACATCCAGTGAGCGGCAGTTCTGCGGACGGAAACGCCTTGTTGATGAGAGAGGTCAGAGGAGAATGGCCAGACTGGTTGGAGCTGACAGAAATGCTTCAGTAATTCAGATAATCTCTTTACAACTGTGGTGAGCAGAAAAGCATCCCAGAATGCAACACAGCGAACCTTGACGCGGATGTCACTTTGGGAGCCGGTTGACACAGAGCTGAAAGCTGATACCTACCCAGTATTAGTAAGGTGTTCCTAATAAAGTGCTCGGTGAGTTTATGTAGTCTATATGTAGGCTGTTTCTTGTTGTGGTTTTCCTTTGGGAATTCATGCCTTTATTTTTTCCCATTTATTTCTACGTGACTGGCAAGGAATATCCCTAGTATATTTTCTAAGGTATTGTACCCGCCAACCACTGAGCACCTGTTTTTTGCCGTGTTCTACCTCAGATCCAAGAAGCGCTCTATCCTCATTCTTTTTTCAAGCTGTTTTTCACATATTTCTATCTTGGGTAATTGCATAATGTCACTCCTGCAAAGGTATATTGTTGTAGAAACTTATTTACACACAGATCAATTTTGCCAAACATTTTATCAGAAAATGAAGTCCAGATGACTTAAGATAGTCCATATCCACGTGTTTGGCACCTTAACTGGGTTTCTTATAATCAGAGGTTAGCTCTATGCACTCTATGTATTGCCTCATAGCAATGCCTTGTAGCACTGCCTCGTAGCACCTATGTCCTGTTGGACCAGAACTTAGCTTTATAGCACTTACTCTCGTTGTTTTCTCCTATCTAGAACCTTGCTTGTGTTGTATGAAAATCTCATGTGTAAGTCGCTTTGGATAAAAGCGTCTGCCAAATGTGAAATTGTAATTGTAACTGAGTTAGCCACGTACGTGAACGTACGTTTTTGTGTAAATGCTGTCATTATGCAACAAAATGATTTGTGAAATGGTCTTTACAGTGGTGGCTCTGTGGCTCAGGCTTCCCTCTCTTGCTATGGTCTCACTTCTACTTTTCCTTCCCCTAGGGTGAAGCCAAGAAGAAAAAGAGAAGTAGTGAGGAGAGGGAGAGAATTACAGTCAGTATCATCTGAATGACCTTTTAAAGGCGTTAACACATTTTCAGTTTGGCCTTATGCAGCTGGGTGTGCTCATCAGTATCAAATGTTTAAAATGGGGAAGAAGTTTGTGTAAGACTTAAGAAAGAAAGATGTATTTGCCAGATATAGAAGGTAGTGAACGGTTTTAAAAATCAGATTTGTGTAAGTTCTAATTGACCCCATTGAACCTATTTTATTTTGGTGTGAGTTTCTGGCAATTCACTATGTGCACATGGAGAGATTCATGGCTTATGCTTAAACACAATGTTTTGTTAGCTAGTATATGCAAACATAATTTATATGTAAATCTTAGATAAATGTGTGGTGCATGCTGACTTGTTGCACTGACATGTATGCAATACAACTTCTGTTGCCGTAATTTCAAGGTGTTTTGGTTTACAGGACAAATCCAAGAAGAAGAGGAAAAAGAAGCATAAGAAGCACGGGAGGAAGAAGAAGAAGAAGGCGGCATCTCAGTCGGGCTCAGAACTCGACTAAGAACCATAGCCTTGCGGTTCCCTCGTCCCGTCTGACAGTTCACTAGTAGAGTTTTTGCCTTTGACTACCAAAAACTTCTCCCATCCAACTTTGGTCATCACACTTTGAATGAGGCCTACAGACTTCTAACGCCGAGTTCCTGTTTTGCGAAAAGAAATAGAAATGAGGAGGGGGGGGGCATCCATCCCTCTAAGTGGCAACTACACTTCTCATTTTATCATCGTGATTTCTTTTTTTTTTTTTTTAGATGATAGTTATTTTATTCAAGGTCAGTGACGGGACAGATGTGAATTCCAAATCTGCCCTCAGGCTTTGTGTGACCTATCACTCGTAGACTTCATCGACTAAAATTTGAATAGATGAGCAGAAGCAAAATGGCAGATGTTTGGACTGGGTTTGAGATTGGTTCGCGTTTTAATTCTCCTGTGTGTAAGCAGGAAGTGGCTTTAGGGCCTCAGAGCAGATTTGGCAATTCATCAGGAGTCTTTCTCATCATGGAGATTCTAGTGTTAATGGGTCCTGTTCAGCAGCACTCATTTCCACCTTCAGTGTGCTGGCCCTCTCGAAGTTACTCTGCTTTACACCCGGACATCTTGCATTTCTAGTGCTGAAGTCACTAGACGAGGCTGTTTTGCTAGTGCCTGTGTCATGCATGTATACCTGATGACCTCTCTTTGTCTCGCCAGCCTCATATTGAAGTTGGACTTGTGATAAAAAAAAAAAAAATGTGAGCTACATAGTCAACATTTATACAAGGGATAATTGTTCCATTAGAAGAGGAGTTGAGTTCCACTGCAATGTAAATGTATAAACAATGGGAATTCATTAATAAAGTATTCTTGTTTTAGCCTTGACCAATGTTATTAATTTAGTTTAAACCTTAATCCCGGGAAGGGTTTTTCTGAGCGAGCTTTCTTTTTTGTTGGCAGCACCTCATTTGATAGAGCCAGAACAAGATCAGGTTCAGTGTAATGGCACAATCTGCAGACCCTGACCTGCTGCCCATCCTACCCTGGAGGGTGTGTGTGTGTGTGTGTCCTGGGTGAGAGGTATTATTGTGCTGTACCTAACTGACTTTGAGGTCATGTATACCAAAATATAACAGGTGGTTTGGAGTTCAAATTCTTTCCTGTATTGCCTGAAACTGATCCTGAATTCACGTTGCAGGTTGCTCATATGTGCTATGAGCTGGGGTTTTCTACTGTGGCTCAACTCCTGTGTTCAATTGCCACAGCAAGACGTGAACCAAATGTAACCTTTTTTTTTTTTTTAACAATCCTGACATCGCACCACTGTATTATTTACCTTTTTATTTTTCAAGAAATACAGAAATTCAATAACAGTAGCTACACCCTAACTACTGCTCTGAAATGGAGTTTGAGACAATTGAAGAATTTAAAACATTTAATTTTAAAACAGTTGAAGATTTAATATGTATAAGTCAGGAACATAAAGGTCAGTAAGGCTATAAATCTTGTACATTTTGATATTTTGATTTTGTTGTTGGGGAAAGAGAAGTTGAGCAAAAAGAAGTCGTTAAACAGTCCATCACAAATCAATAATCAGCATATCTTCATCCCCATTCTGAGAATGTTCCTCATAGTTACACACACGCATACACCATCACTGAAACTGCTGAGTTGGTGTACGTGTCAAAATATTTCTAGTTCCAATAATAAGTATGTGTTAACAAGTAATATGTAAGGGTTTCCGCTCTGTTGGTTCATGGCGGAAATGTGTGGCATTTTAATGACAAGTCTTTCTATGACATTAGTGATATCTGCAAGAAAATAATAATATGAACTGGTTTATCTCTTAAACAGCTTTTTAAAATCACTTGAAGTTACAATACATCCACTGTTTGTGGCTGTAAGCAGATTTAACGTCTCTACAAGGAAGCCAGCAACTACCATGCAAGATGATAATTGAATATTTACACACAGTAGTTTCACTTCATAGTACTCAATATGAAACATACAACAAGAGACGTTCAAAACCGTCCAGTCCATCATACTAACCAGGTCATTGATCAGCAGTCATCATGGTATGACCTGTTACAGTCACAGTGTTAAGCTGGTGAAACATTAACTTTCCAAGGCTTGGATAGTATCTTTTCCTCTCCATCAATGTGGAAGAGTGCTGCATTGTTGCTGATAACGTCCCAAAAGTGGCAAAGACTACTAATGTGTGGTGTGACAAGAAGAGCTAAAGTATGATGGTTATTCCTGCTACCAGGTGGTGCTGCCCTCTCTCCCCTGTACGCTGGCTGATGCTTTCATATGTGGAGTGCAACCATAAGCCTCTGGTGGTATGGACACACTCTTTGCAAGAAGTCTACGCAAATAACTTCTTACAAAGATGTTGCCAATGATAAGTTGTTTGTATGAGGCTTTGACCAATACAGGTTTGTATTTTTGGATTGAAGCTGCTGATGGCCAGTAATTTGTGCCAATATTCAATATTTTCAAATTTGACCATTTTCATGCCAAGAAATTCCCCAAAAATTCAAGTATTCGGTGTTTCCCGCGGAATTACTGTATATTCTTATCAGGGTGGAAAAGCATCTGAAACAGCATTAAGACCATAGGACACTAAAACTGCTCATTACAACATATGGTAGTAATAATACCATCAACAACAACAGCAATAATGCTAATAATAATAACACACATTGATGTATACTGAAATATATTTAATATATATTTTATAGTAATATGCATACTCATTTTTAAAGGGAAGCCAACTAAAAGCAGTTTCTCTTTTGAATGGCTATTTCTGTCATCCTGGGGTGTGAAAATCATCAGTAAACTGTAAGAATCGGAAGTCATGTGTACGCAGAGGGAAGCCTGTCTGATGATTTCCTTGACCACAGCAACCGCTTTTGTGGAGCGGAATCAAATGACTGTTCATCATACAAATAATGGTGGATGAAAGGTGGTACACATGAGTGATACTAAATAAAAAGGCCAGATTTTTAATATGGGTTGTCAATCCCTTTAATAAAAAGCCAATATCAGGCTGATATATTGGTTTAGTGTGTATCTCTTATTGTCAGAGTAAGTGTGCTCTGCTGTCCTCGTGGCTATGACTGTGACCGCACATACTGTATACCTGCTGTGTGAAGCAGGACCTGAGGTGACCTTTTACCCCCAGGCTGGCCTTGGCATCCATTCCAGCCATCCAGATCTCCAAATCAGAGGACCAAGCATATGGACTGGAAGTAACTCTAACAGAATATTACACACCAATTCACTATCAATTAAAAAAAATGTGAATTTGCAAGTGGTTGTTGATTAGGATTCATCCTCAGTGACTGTATTTAAGAGGCCTGTTGTGACCAAAGTTTCTGTTTCAGATCAATAGGTGTGTCACACCTGAAATGCAGTTTAACCTGATCCTGTACCTGTTCTGAAGGACACCGTTGTGTTCAACCAGTGTGCACGCGGATATCATGGGACTGTATGTCCTATGATGCACCGTGTTACACTTGGGATCACACAAAGCAAGACTGTAAGATTTCTTTTGATTCAACACCTTTTCCAACTTATAAAGACAATATCGCAAGACTTTCTACAGTATAAAACAGTCAATTTAATTTAACCTCCAATCCAATACATTTAATACAGAATTAAATCCCAATGCATGTAATTCAGGAGTTATCATTTTGTAATTTTGGAATGAGGAAACTGAGGGAACAAATCTACACAGTTGCACCAGCGGCTTCTCTAAAACTGTAAAGACTGTGGTCAGTTGGCCGGCTGACGCTGCACCTTCAGACGACCTTGTGTTGCAATTTGTTTTGATCTTGGTTTTGATTTTGTTTTAATTTTTTTTCCTTTTGTTTCAGAATTGTGCACATTACCATTCACAGTCCTCTTGTGTAGCCTATCTCACATAAAGGTTGTTTATGTGAGAAAACATGGAGGCTCTTATATGCGACCAAAAGCAAGGCTACAGTGTGAAAGATGAGCTGTGCCAACCTTATCTGTGCGTTAGAGCTGCAGTGCAGATGACCCCTCAGATGACCCCTCCTGCCAGAATATACAACCTACAATGACAGTATCACATGTCCAATGAGTTTCCCTGCCGACTGTTAAGTGTTTATATTTGAGCTGAGGGTGACTTTGTAAAAATGAATGACATCCATTTGTATTTTTAACTACCCAAAACATTAGTACACTTCTCTTAACTAAAAAAAAAATACTGTTTGTGTTCTCTATTCTTCAATTGGTTTTAAAAAATAACATCAGCACATCAGAATATTTTTTAAAGCATTCAGCCTAGTTATTACTTTGCAAGTTATCCATTCTTGGTGTGGTACCGTGGCACTTCTGAATGATGCTTTAAAAGAAGGTCTTGTGATCAAAACAACAATGTAAGTGAGAGACAGTGGGTGAGCGAGAAATAATGGTATCAAAGGTTAATGTCACCTAGTCAAGTCTTTCATGTTTTAACTGTGAGGTGAATGATTGCTATAGCGTATGTGTACAGCCTCACACAATAATTACCAAAATGCCTTTAAAAATCCAAGTATGGCCATGGGGCGTGGGTGTGAACTAGTTCCACAAACTTCACTGTCCTAAGTTGACGTTAAGCACTCATGTATACAAATGGGCATGAGACAAAGTTTTACTTCCTGATTATGTTGAGTGGGAGGGCTCAACCTGCCATATAAAGAGCAGAGCGTTGTATCAGAGTTACCCTGTGTGATGTGGAACATATGACAGGAAGCCATTGAGTCACTCCAAAACACCAACTGGATTCAAGGTACGTGACAAAATCAGATTTCTTATCAAATATTTTCCTATCATGTTGAGTCACCAGCGATATACAATGCTTTACAAATGCAATTCATATATTATTATGGGGTTGGATTATACAGGTTGGATTGAGAGGAAAAACAAGATTTCAGTGCAAGCTCAACTGAACATTCGAAACTGCAAGTTAACAGCAACACGTCCACAGAAGTGAAAGTAAAATTTTCAGATTTCATCTGGTTACCAAATCTGACTGCAGAACTGAAAAGAATGTGCAGCTATCTAGGGCATTGTTCTTTCTAACATAATACTTTCTGTGTCAGGTTTAGCTGGATCAAATGAGTGTTTTAATAACCAACTCTCTCCCTAGATGTCGAGGATCACTATGTGGCTGTTTGTGGGGGTGGTGGGGTGGGGTGTTGTGTCCTGCACCATCACATGTCCTGATGGGAGTCTCTGCTCTGATTCCTCTACCTGCTGTAAGACTCATGATGGCTACGCCTGCTGCAAGTACCCAAACGTGAGTCACAAAACTTATCCAACGTGATTTTGATCTGGAGTTGTGAAGATGCAGAAATAGGGAGGTCTTAGAGACAGGTGCCTATATTCCTCGTGGGCCCATGCGCCCTAACTCTGTGTGTGTGTGTGTGTGTGTCCCCAGGCAATGTGCTGTGCCGACTTGACCCACTGTTGCCCGTCAGGGTATCGTTGTAACCTGGCCACCCAGACGTGTGACAAGCGGGACCAGCCGTGGATGAACGTACCCATGCTGGATAAAGTGGCTGCGGAGGAACCGAGCGCTCCTGTCCTCCCCATCTCTCCCCTCCAGGAGGCGGACAGCAGCCTGGTCCCAGACCGAGCCCAGGAGACAGACAGCTCTGTGGTCTACTGTGACAACCTCCACTACTGTCCTGATGGCACTACTTGCTGCAGGCACCCACAAGGTGTCTGGTTCTGTTGCCCCTACACACTTGTGAGTTGACCTACATACTCCAGTGTGTTGAGACTTGTGACTCCATGCTGTAATTAACCCTATTATCTACTGTACTATTGTCATTGTTAGCTCAAAGCTAATTCAAAAATTACTGCAACATTGGTTACACTGAATATACAACAGAATCTCAAATATTCAAAGTACTATATTCAAATTGACAATTTTGGCCAACTAACTAAATGGAAAAAAAGATACAATGCAAATAATATTCTATTAATCTTTCTATTGCCATTGAAACAATTCAACTGCAAAACAGACCAGTCTTTTGTAATTATGTGCATCCATGTTTCATACTTTCATACTTTCATTACTTTTTGTGAATTGCTGCTCTATACTGATTGTTACCATGCTGTCTGTGCCTTGTAGGGCAGGTGTTGTCTGGATGGCTACCACTGCTGTCCACGTGGCTATGACTGTGACCTCACTTACACGCACTGTGTGAGGAGAGGCCTGCCGTATCCTTTCAGCCCGAGACAGGCTCTACCTTCAGTCCCTGCCTCCCACATCTCCACCCTGGAGGACAAAGGCAGAGTGCAGGAGGTAAGACATACAGGTCTGAGCTTATATGGCCATCTGCAGTAGCTATATACTATATGTACCTTTAAATCAAGTGGTAAGATCACTCCACTGTAGGTGCACTGGTTTTACTTGATCATTACATTTGTTAGAAGATATTATTTCATTCTCAAATTAGCTTACTAATACTTAAATAGAGACAAACATAGGGGAGTGAATCCTGGGTTTAAAATGTATTACCTTTTTATCATTTCTAAATATTGGAGCAAAATGAACCTGCATTTTGAGTTACACTGGGGTGGGATCTGACATCTATCTACCTATCTATCTATCTATGAAAGGTTTTACCTAATATTAACAAGTAGATAATAGCCGCAGAGTATGACACTCAGCTTGTATTTATTGTTTTGCAGACACCTATGACAGCTCTAACAGAGACCAGTGGCAGCGCCCCTGAGGCTGGAAACATTCGCTGTGATGCCAAGGTCTACTGCCCACCAGGGAAGACTTGCTGCAAGAGTCCCACAGGACAGTGGGGCTGCTGTCCCTACCCACTGGTAAGATCTGGAATATATAAGCCATTATGAAATACAGGAAATTATCAATGCAGTTTGAATCTGCATAAATCGTAAATTAGGTTGACAGTATATTTTGTATTGTATTTGACATTGTACTATAGATATGAATATAATAAGACAAGGATATCTTAAAGTAGAAAATTTGGTAAAGGTAATAAGAGAAAGATAGCCATATAGAGGGGTGTATGCACATAAACATTAGGCGACATTTAACCTTATTGTGTGTCCATACAACACATATTGGTGCAGAAAAGTGACTGCAGCAATGATAAACCAGGCAATGCTTTGTTCTAACACCAAGCTCTCTATTGGTTCTCAGGGCCAGTGTTGCTCAGATGGCCTGCACTGCTGTGAGTATGGCTATACCTGTGACCCATCCTCCATGGCCTGCAGGAATTTGTACTCTCAGATCCCGTCAGGAGAAAAGGAGCCCGCCAAACAAGACTGAGGACATCTTGTTAATATTTTTGCATCTTGACTGACTTGAATATCATGATCATCATCATTTTGATTCAGAATTGTTTTCTGTATTTCAAATAAAATCTAACAAAGCATCATGGTGTCCATGGAGAAAACTGCCAAAACCAACTAAAAATTAGAAGATACTTGCCTACAACCTTATTAGAGTGTCTCTCTTATCCAATGGGCATTCCATTTTAGATGGATGGTAGATATTTGGTTTCTCACAAGGCATAGGATATCCACCTATCCAGTCTGTGTTGCAGCATTAATAGCATTTCAACTGGCAGCAAGATATCTGCACTTCACTCCTCCACTTTCTCATTTACTCTCACTCATCTACATCTGACTTGCAGAATACTGGGCCTAGCAGTGCAGTGTTGTAGTCAAGGTTTATACAGCAAGGATGCTCACACATCTGAGCTGAAGGACACTTTTGGAAACAGCCAACAGACATGAGAATCAGCTGATGAAATTGTCTGTTTTCACTGTTGACATTAAAACATTTTCACAATCTTTTGTAGTGAAATAGCAAAATAGGGCATGTAACTTGAGGAGTGAGGGGGAAAAAATGATTTAATATAAGCATACCATCATGCTTTCTTTCCACTCTCATTAATGGTAATATAGGCCATTATATTCATTACTGCAAATATACAGTATATATACAGTATATCTGCCACTAAGATTCAGCTGAACTTGTGCTTTCTAAATTTTTATTTTTAACAAAAGGGAGCCATGGAAGAAATTTCTGTGCATCAACAATTGAACATTTATAAATCTCATATAGGAGTTTCAATGTATTTTAGGACGCCAAGGAAATATGTGGAAAGTGGGCCCACTTCTTCATCTAATAATTGGTGGTGGGGTAAAGGTGTAGGTTAGCTCCCCACCTCCTCAGCAGTCTATGCCCGCCTCATGAAGACACACATCATAGTGACTCATAGTACTTTCAGACTTTCACACAGCTGAGGTGAAAAGTCAGCCGGTTTCCTCCAGTCCAGAAGGTGGCAATAGAGTATTAATTTTGTAAACGAACTTTTTTTTAGGGTAAACACGCCGACCAACAGCTAGCTTCAAAATAAAAAGGTAAAATAAGGCACTTTTGCAAAGGTACTGGGGTGCACAGAACAATAAAATCATATCAAAATACCCAATCAAATAATTACATTAAACACTGAGTGAAACTCTAGCCCTAAAACGACATATTGGGCAGTGGGTACTTTGTATGACTTGCAACATGTCAATAAGGCTTTTATTTTGAAAGTTCTGATCGGACGTCCCGTTTTTTTCTGTTCCGTCAGGCTGGTAAATGTTGGTTCCCACGTATGTCGTTCCGGTCAGTGCAACAAAACAAACGGTTGTAGTACTGACGGTGCAAAGATGTATAAAATAGAAGAACTGAAAGTGTTCGTCAACGAGCGACTACACGTCGCTGCTGCTGAAATATTAGGTGTTATTGAAAAAACCATAACAAATTACGAAGAGCAGGCTTCCCGTTTGAAGCGAGAAAGTGACCGTCAACGTACACTTCTGAACATTGTCCTGAGACCCAAGTTACCACAGAGAGAAGGTTAGTCCATCGGTAAACGACTCTTCTGCACATGATGACAGCTGTATTAGTCGAGTCAGTCTTCGAAAACATCTCTGTCCCCTGCCGTTAACAGTTTATTTCCAAAGCTAGTTATTAGGCTTGAGTTTCCTCGAAGGTCTTTGGAGAATCTTCAGTTCCCACCTATCCTGTCCAACGTTAAATGCACACACACAACAAAATATAGCTAACGTTAGTAGTCGTTTTGCTATTTACTGGCATTACTGTACCAAATATCATTACCGTGTTTTCCTTTGTAAATGAATGAACCTCACCATGTTCTCAAATATCACTGTAGTCTAATTTACTTGATTTCGCAATCCAACAATGTAAGTATTCGTGGTGCTAATTTTTGTCATTTATGGTTTTAACCATATTCTAACCACGTCGTCAATGTAGTCACTGTTTTCCTGACAACAGCTACAATGAAATTCTTCAGTAGGTGTTTGTTGTAACATCAATGTAGTGACGACACCATAATGTTTTACTGTTTTGTAAAACAGAGTTTAGATGAGAAGGAAATAGTCACAGGCTATTAGGCTGCACAAGAATTACTGTTGTTAACATTTGGGAGACTAAAATTATATTCAAGGTTTGGAGTTGCATGATTTTCCAGTGTCTAAATTAATTATAAAAGTTAATGTTTTTGGAGAAGACCTTTATACATAAGACACAAGTTCAAATATGCATGGTGATCAAAGGCATATATTGATTACCTCATAATATCTGAAATACAAATCCTCATCCCCTAACACCTCAGAACAGTGGAAAAAAAGCACTCTAATCAAGTGATACCTGCCTCCCTGTTTGTGTGCAAATGAAATTAAAACTACATTTTGGCGCAGAGAAAACTGTAGCGTGCTACAAGCCAAACAGTATGTGTTTAGACTTTTATCTAACCGTAAAATGTCAAATAAACCATCTATTTCTCTCACTTCCTCTTGGCTTCTCATTGATATCATTCAGAATTTCTGTCTTTTGTCTGTTGGTGGCATCCTTCAACATTGCATAATATTCAAAATTCCTGCTATATTGTGGGTATAGGTTATATATTTCGCTTCACTGGAGAGTTTTTCTCTTGAGACTGAACAGGCCTTTTAGTGAAGGACAGACTGTACAGATCATGGTACTAAATCCATTCAGCTAGGTAACAGTTTTCTGGTGAATAGAAAAGGTCTAGACAGAATGACACATTCTTTCAATAATGTCTCAATGTAATGTAATCTCAATCTTTCTATCCTTTGGACAGCATATTGTGTGTGTGTGTGTGTAGGCTGTTCTTTTTGACTATGTGCTGCAAATCTCTGGTTGCCATACTGCTTATCATAGATTACAAAGAGCCCACCCTTGAATGGTAAATGTTAATACAGGTAGTTTTTCTTCTGTAGAAGATATAAATCATATTATGGATTGAAATTATTTGTAATTGTATTAAAATACATTTAAAGCAGAAATGCATGGCAAAACATTCTGGAGTACAACACATAGCAGCATAGTAGCATGACTGAAAAAGGCCAATTTTTATCGGTGTGAATCCAGGTATTCTGATAAGCTCCAAACATTGTCAGTATTGTCAAAAGTGGCTCTTTCTTCTCTCAGGCACCACGTTTTTTAACTCTCAATTCTTTGCAATTGCCACTGTGATTAGCACAGTTTTGAGCAATGCTACCACAGGGGGAAAATGGCTTAAATTTTGAATAAAGCCAAGGAGGGTCTGGAAGATGACGATTACATAACATTTGATTTATGACTGTTATATAATTTGAGTGAGGCAGAATCTCACAAATGCAGGAAAAAGGGTTGTTGCATCACTAAATGCTAAGGCTATGACATTACACCAATCTCCATCACTTCTATTATGCAGTTATCCTTATAATCAAGTATTTCTGTTGCTTATTCCTTTCTATCCTTCTTACCTGTTTTGTTCTTTGCTTCCCTCTGCAGCTGGTCCCACCATCACCACCAACACTAACCCCAACACCGCTGCTGCTGCCCCAGTTCCTTCAGGTTCAAGCCTTATCCGCAGGGCCAGTGGAAGCCCCTGCCATCCCAATGGTAAGGCTTTTGTCTCGGATTTGATCCCTCTTCTGTTTTTCCTCTAGGGCTAATTCCCTGACAGCTATATTGCTACCTCTGGTAAGTTAGCATTAACCACACTAGGTCAGATCCCCCATAGACATTACAACTAGGAGAGCTCTGCTTCAATACGAATCAAACCACATTGGCTGTCTTTGTTTAAAAATTTTGTAATTGTTTTGCAAAAAAGCACCATAGTTTAGAATGAGAGGTTCTCACAATTATTAAACATGCCATTTTCTGAAGTCACTAAATTCGACCTTTTTTTTTCAGAGTTGCAGTGTGTATTCACCTCACGTACAAACTTTCTGAAGTTTGCAGCTAATGGCAACTGTCCCTACTGCTTCAAGGGAACTGTGGCCACTGAGACGCATTTGATCAAAAAGCATTATTTATTTGCCATTCATTGTACTGAGAATGGCATTGGTAAGTTTCATTAGCATGCAAATCATCATGTGAACTGGGACTTGTAGGCGCTATTTGTGATTAAAATGCAGTAGCATAATAGTGTATTTTCAGCCACTTTCTCCTGTCTGATTTTACTATGGGAAGGTAATAATTAATGCTGTCGTTTGTTGCAATATAATTGTCTCGTACCATTTTGGATACTGTATTCTACTTTAAACAGCAGAACAACTTAAGCTCCCAGTCATGTGAAGTTTTTGCTACTATTTCAGGCTACTTTTTCCCTTTTCAGGAAAATTTATTGTACCATGTACATGCAAAGATAGGATCAAGGGCAGAAGTCATTGGCACTGCCCAAACTGCAGCAAGACAATTTATCGAAAAAGCAACTTTGAGGTGCACCTTTCTAAGCAACATGGTAGGTGTAACATCTTGGCACTCACATGACTTTGCTATTATTTGACCATTATTTTCCAATTTTTTAGGTCCTTTTTAATATATTTCATTATTCCTTGTTTTTTTTTTCAATTCTGCTTTTAGATGAATGCTATATACATATAAATTATTTACATTGATCATGAACTCGTTTGTCTTTTTCTTTATAGGTTATCTAATACAGCAGCAAAGCCAAGACACAGGTTAGTTTATGTCTTAACAAATCCATCCTTAGACTGGATTCTGGATTGAAAAGGATAAATAAATAGCTTTACATGGAATATAGCCTACAGTATATAACTTTATTTATAAAGCATGTCAGCAATCTCCTTTTTCTCCAACCCCAAATTTATTTGGCAGTTTCTCTATACCTGTCTACTCAGATACATAACTTTGCTCTTCCCTTTAGAATTCCATCAGCCCTCTGTGTGTGAGCAGGAGGCTCCCCATGAGCTGTGGTATAAGGAGGAGTTCAGCAGTATGGACCAGGAGGAGCAGCAGACCTCACCGCCGCTTCCCATTAAAGAAGAACAGGAAGAACTGTGGATTAACCAGGAGGAAAAGCGTTCTCCAGGTCTGGTGGAGGAGCATGTTTTCCAAGACTTCAATGTCACTGCAAACTGTCAATGAAACCCATGTGAAAAGTTGTCATGCAACCAGTTCTATATTTTCTCTATCCTCAGTGATGCATCCTGAGTGGCAGTACCCAGAGCACCTGCAGGTCAAAGACGAGCAGAAAGAGGCTTGTAACGGTCAGTTGGGAGAGCAGCTTCAAGGTCTGGAAGAGGACCATGCCGAAAACTCTATATTCACCATTGCCTGTGTGGAAAGTCTTATTCAAGATTCAATTCTGCAAAGGCATCTCAGCCACATGAACAGCTTGGAAAGCAGTGAGCGACTTCCTCTTCCTACCTCTTCAACTGAACCCATGGAAGCTCAGCCTGATAGAGGGGTGTGTCGAGTATGGGAGCCAGCCGCTGAATCTTGGCATCCTACTGAAGACTGTGCTGCAGCTGAGAATGGAAACAGCAGCAGGAATGAGGACTGGAAGACGAGCGGTGGACCTGGGTCAAGTTTAAAGACACTAAAATCAAAGAAGGCAAAGCCTGTGAAAAGACCTCGCTCCCACATCAGTATAAAAAGGAAGAAATCTGCGCAGTTGTCTGCCAGTCGACGTCCCACTGGTCCTCATTGTTGTAAAGCATGCGGAAAGGCTTTTCACTATATGTACACACTAAGGACACACGCTCAAACACACACAGTGGATAAATCCTGCATTTGTGGGGTGTGTGGAAAACATTTAGAGTCTACAGAGAGTTTAGTCCAACACCTACAAACTCACATAGAGAGGAACAAATGTCATATTTGTGGCAAATGCTTCTCTAGTAATTCTTTCCTGAAACTGCATAGGAGATTTCATAGCCCAAAGAATGTAGGCGTCATGTCATCGGGTCGTAAGAAGAGATTTTAATAACCACAGATGGGAGAAACCCTGCAGTTGTCATGAACGCTTCAAAGCCTGTTGTCAGTATTGAAACCTGGTCAACCACATCAGAATCCTTTCGGAAGAGAAACCAGTCCAGTGCAGTACTTATGGGAGGAATTACTCAGTCTAATAATATAAAAAGACATAAGACGACTACTGTGCCTGTATTGGGTAAGGCTGAAATTACACTGGGGGAACTATACAGGTGCAGTGCTTAAAAACATACATTCACTATGTTTTTAAGTAAACGTGAAGACTCATTAGAATCCATTAGTTAAGAGTTGTTCAGACAAACCGTTAAATAGCCAAACACTTAAATAGCCAAGTCTTGAAATCCATGCCGGCTGGTGCAATATGTAGAATTTGCATAGGCAGCTTCTAAGCTCTGCAGAGCAACCAATAAACAGCTGGCATGACATTTATAAACTGTGACTGTGTAAAACCAAATCTGTTCAATGTTGCAGTAAAAATAGGCCGACTCATATGCATCCGTTCTTATCATTACTCTAACTCAGGTTTATGACTAGGAGTTGCAAAGTGAAGCACATAGAAAAATATTATTTTCACTGGTGAGATGAATATGTGAGAAGCCTGTCTGAGCTGATTCTTTGTGAATACAATTTTTATTTTATCAGTACTGATAACAAACTTAAACCTGGTAAAATAAAACCAATACAAAATCTTTTTAGGCTATTAACATTCTACTACCTAATTATGTAATTAATGACCATGGCAGCTATCACTGTGTGCCACTGTGCTGCTTTTTTTTTTTTTTCTTCTTCTTTCTTCATTAGGTCCACAACAAATAGGCAAGTGGGCTGACCTCATGGGGGGAAAAAAGTTCTGGTGGTTAGGTATACTCTGCCCAAGTTAGCTTGTGACCTGTGAACATGTGGGAAGTAATTTTAGGCTATTGACTTACCCAAACTTCTTGTTTATTTGGATATTACAGTTGATAATTGCTGTCTATTAAGGCGCCCAGTATGCAGACTGCTGTTGTTAAATCATTAAAGATGGGATTGAAAAGAAATAAATTCATCATGCCGCCTCCAAAGTGTCCACCTGGTTTTCAGAAGAGGTTTCAGTGTTCCAGAATCAGTGTTTCCGAATTCCAGAACCAGGTTACAATGCTTCAGAACCAGGGTCCACTGTCCCAGAGTTCCAGAGCCAGGTTTCAGAGTTCTCAAACCAGGTTCCAGTGTTCCAGAACCAGGTTATAGTGTTTCAGAACCAGGTCTCACTGTCCCTGAGTTCCAGAACCAGGTTCCAATGTTCCTTAACCAGGTGCTGGTGTTCCAGAGTTCCAGAGCCAGTGTTTCAGAGTTCCAGAACCAGGTTCCAGTGTTCTAGAATCGGTGTTGAGAGTTCCAGAACCAGGTTATAGTGTTTCAGAAACAAGTTCCACTGTCCCAGAGTTCCAAAACCAGGTTCCAGTGTGCCAGACTTCCAGTGCCAGGTTCCAGTGTTCCAGAATGTGTGTTTTGTTGGGAGTGGTCCTGGTGGTCCTGCTGGAGCTGGAACGGAGCTCTGCACCAAGCCGCGACCTGCCAGAGAAGATACTGAAAGAGGAGCTGCACAAGGTGGCTACACACACACACACGCACACACAGTTCTATTCTAAAATGCTATATCTCTATTTTGGGGAATGGATGGATGGAACGGGGCCAATCCATAGTCCCTCCCTGGATTGCACTGTGGGGGACAAAGAATGTGTGACAAAAAACATACTGGTGATGTTACATGTATTGCTTTTGATTTTTACAGTTTAGATGAAATAATGTACTGTAGTTTATAGATGAGGCCTGCTGATCAGAGGTGTTATGTGAAGCCCGTCTGACTCTGTCTGAACTCTGGGAGTTCATGTTAGTTTGTTTGGCCAGTCGACCGCACAGAGGTCAACGACTTTTGTTTTGAGTAGTGGAAATAACAAAAATTAAATGATAGAAATGGATGTGATGAAAAAACGACAAATTCTGGTGATAAATGATCAAAATAGCTATTTTAACCAAATCGTCTTTGAACTTATCAAATCACTTGGTAATTTATCACTCAATTTTGTAATTCACAAGCATTTTCATCACATCTATTTTTATCATTTCATTTTTGTTACTTCCGCTCCTTATATCCTGTTTCCAGCTGGAATATTTAAATGATGTATTGTTTTCCCTTTTATTTAGGAGAACGTTTTTCAATGTCTTTGTCCCTGTAACATCTTCCTTTCTTTTATTTTATTTGTATTTTTTTCTGGTTTTTTTTTGTTTTTGTTTCAGTTTCTTCAGCTTATTTCCTGTCCTTTCCTTCTTTCCTTTTTTTTTTTCTTTTTTGTGTTTTGCTTTTGGTGTTGTGCTACCATATGATGTATTGTGTTTGCAGTTTTGGTATTCTATTTGCTATTTGCTGTTTTAGTACTGTACTAGTGCAGTGCAGAGTGCTGTTCGCTTTTTTATTCAAAGTTTATTAATATTGAACGTGTCGCGTGTCCGAATTGCACCAAATCCGACACTGCACTTCCTTGGGTCCCCAGCAATACACCCGCCAAATGTGAAGTCGATCGGACGAACGGTTCTCGAAATATATAGGCTACGACAGACAGACAGACAGACAGACAGACAGACAGACAGAGATTCCTTGCTTTATAGTATGATGATGATGATATCCTTTAATGTACCAAGGTATGTTTTCAGTATTGTAGGCTGTAGCCTATACTTTGCATTGTTATGTGGTCAAATTTGCTGTGCACTTTCAACACACCGAAACCCAATGGAAGCATCTCTGTTCTCTCTTCTTTGAACCGTTTCTTATATACAAATAAAGGAAAGCTGAGCTGCCCCCTCAAATTGTCAATCAGAGTTCAGTCACACACGGAGCAAACATACACTTTGGACTTTGAACAGACACAGCGGCCTGTCCGGGATTCAGGCCAATATAAGATGACCAGGTTCACACTGGCCACTTCCATCCTCTGGGTCCCACTGCCTGGAACCGAACAGGTCTGCGGTTCTAGAGTTCCAGGATGTGTGTTCTGTACAGAGCGGTTCTGCTGGCTCTGCTGGTGCTGGGCTCCAACGCAGAACTGGCAGCTGAAGAATGTGAAAATCTGACCACGACCCTTCAGCCAAGTGATCTGGACAAGGTTGGTCTGTCTTCAGGGTGCTGTGAACTCTGACTCCTGACCTCCTTTACTTTTGGTGGTGGTTTACTTTAGTTTTGGTGCCATGCTCATTCCTGCTTTAATTCCCGCTGCTCTGCTGCAGGTTACAATGCTGAAACTGCTCTTATTGTAACAGTGAATCACAATCAAAGTTTTAATTCTTGACATTGTTTTGGTGGAAAATCAAGGTTTTATATTTCAAATGTTCTCTAGTGGTGGCATCTTATTTTATCCCAGTACTGGTGAATGATAAAACAGTTTAAAGTATAGTTTATTGCCATGAATTTTAATTGTACTCAAGCAACATTTGCACAACCTTACTGTACTCCAATGTTTCCACTTTATGGCACTTTAAGCCTCAGAAATTATTCCCATGCTCTCATAATGCTTGTGACTGATTTCATGCATCTCATCCTGCATGAGTAACTTGCTGGATTCTACAGCAGCCATAGTACATGCCAAGATGCCTAAATGCTTATAATAGTAGAATGGTGAATATATATTTGTAGACTGATATGTGTAATCTTCTGTTAGACTGATATATCAGTTTGCTGATATTGGATTTTCAATAAAAATCTGTCAATTTTGCATAACGCTGATATGATGGAGGTGAGGATTTGATTTTACTTGTCGTCTGTAAAACCTGCAATGACAGAATGTAATTATCCTGAGTTTTAGTGGAGAGTTTTAGTGTCCCATGATGGTCTAAATGCTGTTTCACAGGCTTTTCCACTCTGACAGGAATAAACGTCTGGGGGAAACACTGAGTCCTTTTTTTTGGAAATTCTTTGGCATGAATATGGTCAAACTTGATAATTTTTGTAAACTTCAAAATATCAGGTATCAACAGCTTTTGTCGAACCCTGCTGTCTATATGTTGAGTGATATGTATAGTCCATATTGTGTCTTTAACTGTCCTCTTGCATTATATCTGAGGTCCTGTCCTGTTCTATATGTGGCAGTAGTGTACTACTATACTAGTTGTCAATAAGACTCTGCACCAGTGTCACCAAGACAAACTCCTGGACGCTTACTGAATCTGACTGCGATGTGTTTTCCCCCTGCAGATCTTTGGGAACTGGGTTCTGGTCGGGGCAGTTGCTACTTTTCCTTCTGGCAATGAACTGGTGATGAACGTCTCCAGCTCCCACGTTGAGCTGCAGCTCAACCCAGACAACAAAACCGTCATCTACAACGAGAGGAACATGTATCTGTGAGCAAGATTCTTCTGTTCAGTTCTTCATCATACTGACTGAGGAAGTGAATTATTTTCCAAATCGAAACAGCAAAGAGCCTTTGGCAGGAACGGGTTGTCATTCAAAGAACAAAAAACTGAGAATCAACATGCTATCTTGAGCAAATCAATTTAGTCTTTTAGATAGGTCTTAGAAAGCTTTATTAGAAGTCTTATAGATAGTCCTAGTAGCCTTGTAAGTAGGACTAGTAGCCTTGCAAATAGGTCAAGTAGCCTACTTGGATAAGTTTACTCTTGTACATAGGTTTAATAGACTTATAGATAGGTTTAGTAGACTTGTAGATAGGTTTAGTAGACTTGTAGATAGGTTTAGTAAACTTATAGATTGATTTAGAAGACTTATAGATAGGTTTAGTAGACTTGTAGATAGGTTTAGTAAACTTATAGATTGATTTAGAAGACTTATAGATAGGTTTAGTAGACCTGTAGATAGGTTTAGTAGTCTTATAGATTTGCCTGTAGGCACATGTATCTAACAGGTTTGTGTTGTTTTGCAGTGATAAGTCGTGTGTTACGTACTACAGCAACAACACTGTGGTGGATTCAGCCGGCTCCAGCCTCAGGCTGCTAATAGACTCCTTCTGTAAGTCCAGTCTGACACACTCACACACACACATTTAGATTTTGCTTGTGCATGTTGTTGTTGTGGTGGTGCTTTTTTCTGTAACTTTTATGTCTGTCATTGATTCTTCCTTGGCGAGGGCTCTCTCCACAAAAAGACAATTTTAGCCACTTTGAGACCACTTTTATTAAAATAAATATACTCAGTCTTTTTAACCAGTCTTCTACTGTCGGCCAGTGAGCAGCTCCACTGGATGCCTTGCTCAGTAGCCGTTGAGGGAAGATACAGCATTTCTCATTTTCTTAGCTGGTCCAGGGATTTGAGCTTGCAGCCTTCTCATTACAAGATCACTTCTCCAACCACCACCATCTTCTTCTCCTCCTCCTCCTTCCTCTTTTGCTTTAGTAGTAATAGCAGTAGGAAGAGTAGTAATAGTAATGGCAGTAGTAGAATTGGTGTTGTCGTCGTCATCATCATCATTATTCATTACTGTAATGTTGTTTGTAGTCAAGGAGAAGGACGGAGCAGTGAGTGTGTACAACGACTCCGGCAGAGTGGAATTCTATCAGACCTGTCCCGACTGCCTGCTCATGGTCTACAGTGGAGATTATGAAGGAACACCAGGCAGATACCTGCTCACCTACAGTCAGTACTAAGCACACACACACACACACACACACACACAAACTTTCTCTCTACACAACCTCCATCCATGCCCAGGTTGGTCTCATCAACATTCTGCCCATCAACCCTCTACTGTTTTGTAAAGGTCAGTGAAAATAATTGTCATCATCAATAAAGGACCAATTGTGCCACATTGTTGTAAACCTACAATATTCATACTTCTACATTCTCTAACTGGATTAACTGGTAGTGAATTAAATTATAGTGAAATAAAACTATTCCCAACCTTGCTTTGGACCCCCTGGAAATCCCTCAAGGATCCTCAGGTGTCCTCAGACCCCACTTTGGGAACCATGGCTCTGACCAATATTTTGTGACAAATGTTTTTTTTTTTTACATTAATAAAGCTTGTTTAACATGGCAATCCTCTCAGTATTTGAATTTTGTAGAAGTAATCTAAATCCTGAGTTGAGTGAGAATTGAAAGCAGCCTTCAGATCAGATCAGATTAGATTAGATCAGATTAGATTAGAAAAATCAGATGATTAGATGATGTCCTCAATGAGGCAATATAATGTGGGGCATCAAAAACAATTACACAATTACATTCAACAGTCAAGACAACCTGTCGACTCTCATTTTGGCAATCAGTCCACAATTCTTATGATACAGATTCTACTTAATAAGATACAGTGCCATTGTATAATATCAGTAAAGTGTCTATTTGTGTGTAATGTGTCTTTATTTTGCCTGTCTCTGTACCAGAGAGGGAGGGGAAGCATCAGGATGCTGAGGAGCTGAAAGTCGCTCTCGGCACCCATAAGAAACATGCAGAGTGTCTCAAATTTGCAGGCGATGGACACTTCAACTATGACGGTGTTGCAGGTCAGTCGTTTTTCCACCAATAGAGGCTTTTCACTTATGTCACAAATCTCCTAGCAACCATCATGGAGTAATACTGGAGAATTGTCTGTTTAGTTAATAATATCTAAATATACAACAACCAGGCTAGAAAAAGAGAGCTAGCTGAAAAAACGTGTTGTGGTGTGGAGGACACACAATCAGCTGTTCACAGAGCTGAGGACCTCCAATATGGACGCCAGAGAGGAGGACATCACCTGAAAACCTTCTATATTTGACCATGACAAGGTTGCCTGTCTCTATGTGCTATACTCCACTGTAGCCTACAGACACAAAGACACATTCATATCTGCAGCAGTAGTTTTAGGCTGGGGACACATGAGAAGACAAAATGTGTGTTTACAATCGGTTAGGATTTTAAAAGGCTGAGCGAAATCCATTTCCAAAAACATTTCCCATCAAATTTCCAAATGATTGATTTTAGCATATAGACTCATCTGTGTGTAGCATCTACCGTCTTCTTTTCCATTTTTATTCCATATTTCATTTATGAATGTTGTTGGGTAGAAACCTTGTATCTCCAAAATGTCAACTTTTTCAGGAACTTGTTTTTAGCTTGGTTTTAAAAAGGTTTTATCAGCCCAAGGGTTGTAGGATTTTTTCAACGCATAGAGGAGCATGGAATCATTCAAATAAAAGAAAAAAGAAAAATAAAACTTGGGGGTTCAAGGTTATCACCCAATAGTGATGATATGGATTTAGGCTGTATGTAATCAATCACCTTATTTTCCCTTTCCTCCTTCTCTTCTCCTCTCCTCCTCCTCCTCTCCTCTCCTCTCCTCTCCTCTCTTCTTTCCTCTCCTCTTCCTGCAGAGTTCTGTCCTAAGAAAAGCTTTATTTAACGATTTGTCCTCGCCTCGCGTCTCCTCCTCGACTCCTCGGTGAAAGGTCACGGGGGAAACGAGGAGAAGAAGCGAGAAATTGAGGCTGCAAGGACGGAGGAGAAGACGCCTTTTGGCCAAATGGAATGCGTCCCTGAGCAATCCTGAGGAAGGAGGTTGGGGAAAAAACTACATCCTGTATTCTGGACTGCAGAAATCACATGACCCCATTCATAAAATAAAATAAAATGAATACCAAACATTGAATATGTGTTTAATTTATGATTATGCTGCGTTCATGTCAAGTCAGATTTACCGTAAATACAAGCTGCCGACTGGGAAAAAAAAGTTAGGACATGTGGACACAATTAGGACATGTGGGATTTTATTTGTCACTTCCGATATCGGTGTCACAAGTTACGGAAGTGTGTCTACTCAAGAGCCAAATATGGCAAATGCATGGAAATCCAGAAATCAAAATGATCAGTATTATTCTCACTAATACGATCAATTCTACTTGTGAGAAGCGAGCAATATCTGTTGTAGTTTATGGTTATGTTTATGGTTGATAATAATAATAATAATAATGATAGAAACATATAATACCAATTCACAAATAATTTCAGAAACTTTTGTGGCCACAATCTGATGAGCCTGGAGACGTTGCATTTATAGGAGGCATGGTGTTTGTTTGCTGACGAAAGCTGGCACCACCGATCAGCCAATAGCAAATTGCAATTGCATTAGCAGGACTTCGATTAGAGGGCAGTCGCCATACATATTTATAATACAATGTGTAGGATACAAAAACTTTGCACTAAAATGTCAAGATTTGGATCTGAATCCATCAATAACACTACTAAACACAACACTACTATCAAATGCATCGGTTTTCAGCAGAAAAAAGGGTTTTGGGGGTTTAGTTACTCTTTAAGCATTTGTTCACTATTTGGAGAAAATGTATGTAGAGAGAAAGGCTACACTAGTGTTTCTATTGTTGGCAACTTCATAACAAAAAAGTCATGAACCCACAAGTGAGCCATTCACTTGCAGCTACTACTGTTATTTTTGCTTCTAGCTTCTAATTTAGATCAGGGGTTGGATGTTACATTAGTCAAAATGACTCTTCACTAAGCAGAGGATTGGTAGTCTGAAAGCATCGAAGCAGGAGCTTGAAAATCACTTAGAAAATGGCATAGAGAGGTCACAACACCAAATGGGTTCTAGCTCACCAGTGGAGTCATCAGCTCCAGGGGTTAATGTACTGTATTTGGTGTACAAAAGTGCACCAGACGATTTTTATGGAAGTTCATGAAAGCAGCATGTTAGAAGCAAATAATATGCATCTAACCCAAGTGTAATAAGTCGTATTCAATACTGTGAATTGGAACAGGTCCTTAAACTTTAACTTCCCTTCATTGTTTGAGTACCAGTGTTGAGGTTTAAAAGAAGACTCTGACACTCAAATGAAGATTTTAAATTTATTGGAAAAGATTCTTATCAATAAGTCAAGTCAAGTCAAGTCAAATTTATTTATACAGCACATTTCATACACAGGGCAACACAATGTGCTTTACATAAAAAGACAATACAGTATGCATATGCAATATGCATCAACAAGTGTTAGTGCGAGGGACGGTTAAAAGACCACTGCCTGTGGACCTGAGAGTTCTTGCTGGTTTGTATCTAATTAGCATGTCTATTGACATCATATACTGAGGTGCAAGGCCATTTAGAGCTTTGTAAACAAGTAGTAGAATTTTAAAATTGATTCTAGTTTTGACAGGGAGCCAATGCAGGGATCTAAGAACCGGTGTAATGTGTTCAGATTTTTTAGTTCCGGTGAGAACGCGTGCAGCTGCATTTTGAATTAACTGTAGTCGCTGCACAGCTGATTTTGAGAGGCCTGTGAAAAGACCATTATAGTAGTCTAGTCTACTTGTTATAAATGCATGAATTAATTTCTCAGAGTCTGATTTTGATAGAAAGCCCCTCAGTTTTGAAATGTTTTTTAGATGGTAGAAGGCTGATCTTCTCAATAAAGTTACGATAAACCAATTTGTAAATTCCTTTTTCTGTGTCAGTACTAAATTGTTGTGCAATATATTGTTTGTTTCATCATTCAGTTCTTTACCTATAACAGACTGAATTAATAACTTAGAGATTGAAGAAGGTGGCCAAGTGTTTGCTTTCAACTTTAAATTCTGGAATAAAGCTGCCCATGGAAATTCATAGACTGTATAATTATCTTTTTTTTTTCATCTTATTCTCCTTTTTCTTCCTCTCATAGAGTATATTCCTAACTTTGTTATGGAATGTCAGTGCTATAACAAAGTCATTATTAGGGTCCAATATGCAAAGCTTTATGAACCCTATTGTGTTTGTTCAGTTTGTGGATTTGTTTGTTTATTTTTCCATGCTAAAAGTGTTCACAGCTCAGAAACCGTAAGTCCCAGAACAACCAAACTTGGCAGGTGGGTTCCTGTGGTGACCCACTCAGGCAAGGCCAGTCACCCATGTTGGCCAGATGGTGGTGCTATATTAAACATCAAACATTTTCAGCTTTAAAAGGACATCATTTCCACACTGGAGGTGATTATCAAATCCAAGAATTCCAAGTCGATACTTATGTTCTTGTGGAGAGTGTTCTGCCTGGGAGAGAACAAACTGAACAGTGTGAGCACAGAAGCAGCCTTACACTTTGAGATAGGCTGTGTGCTTGATGTTGCACAATCTGATTATTCTCAACCTGGACCTTATTTTCCTAGTGTTGTTTTCCCATCATGCCGATTGATTCTGATAATTAGCTATGTATTAGTTAGAAGGGTGACTTGATTATAGGTTTCACTGCCTCCACTGTTGTCATCACCCCACCTATAATAATAACAGTTATACAATTCTATACTAATTATAGCTGGAAATCTTCTGAGATGGGGACAAAATCTTATCTAACGTTTACCTTCCACTGAAGTAATCCTATAATAAATATTTTATAGGACACCATACAGCAAAATAGTAACTCCTGTAAAGTCCCCATAACAACTTTATGAAAACTGTAGGAATATTATAGAAATATGAAAGTGATAACATAGAATTTAATTGTATAACTGTCTACTCTGTATGCAGGGAGATAATCGTGGTGAGAGTGAAATTTATTATTAGAATAGTAGTTCTTACACATCCTCTAATTGAGATAACTTTAAGTGAATTAACTATTCTTCATGGTGCTGGGGACCCCCTGCAACCCCCTCAAGAGCCCCTGGACCGCACTTTGAGAATCTCTGCCATAGGGGTAAAAGAAATATCATAAAGTACCACAGACACACCATAAGCCCCCATTGGAGTATGTGTGTTTTCCAGGCGCATCTATTTGGGGATGTTTGACATGAAAAAGTTTAGGAACCCCTGGTCATGGTGATGATGATGATGATGATGATGATGATGATGACGATGATGTGTGCATTTTGTTGACTGCCGTGTTTGGGCCCAACAAGTCTGCTTTGTCACTTCTGTCCCATGTTATGGTGGGTTTGTTCATGGCAGGAAGGAAAAGGGGGAAGTTGCACCGTTTGACTTCGCTCCGGTCAGTAGAGCCTTTGCTCATTCAGTGATCCCCGTCATTTACAGTAACTCATAGGCGAGTTGCTGCCTCCGGTACACGGGGAATATGATGGTTTTGAAGATACAGGACCAGGTAACGTTATCTAAAATTTAACTTTATAGTTAACGGTCAGTGTTAGCTAAGCTGACTAGCTAACAGTTCGTAGCTAGAGTATTTTTGTAATCAACACCGAGTAACGTTAACCGTTTAGTTTAGCGATAAGTTGACTTCAGCTAAGTTGAAGCATGGTGACCTAATTAAACTATCTTATCAGTTTGCCAAATGAAAAGTTAAAAACGGTACAGCTTAACCGATAGCTACTTGTTAGCTTCGTACCGTTAACTAATGACATCTGATATGGCAGCTAACAGTTAACAGAAAACGAGATAAAGAACTCTGTTTGAGCTTGCTAACGTTAAGTTGCATCACCTGTTAACTACACTAACATTATCGTTTCCAGGTAAGGTTAAGGCACTTCAGTTGTCAATTTTCTTTGACATGTTTAGCTACTGTTGTTTGTTGTTGTTGCTGCTGCTGCTGGTGATGGACTGGTGACCACAGCTGGATTGCTAGCTAGCTAACTCGCTTGCTCTGGTTAACTCTAGCATTTCCACTCCATTAGTTAGCTATAACTTCGACTCTTGTGTGACAAGCAGACGTGACTTTATTATCTACCACCGCTTTGTAATGTCACTAACATAAAGTTAGTTAAACATGTCGGCTATAACTTGAATTGCATCGTGGGTTTCTGAATTAGTTAGCTAACTGAGTGCTGGCTAATTTTTTACCCGGAGAGTTTTGCTTCGCCAGCTGTCTATTTTAGCTCGCTGCACATTTTCTCAGTTGGAACTTTGACCAGTCACCTGTTGCTGAAGAGAAGGAAGCCTGTCAGACTAAAATAACAGGTGCTACTGGTGCCAAAGTCTCCAGCTGAGTTGAGTTCATGTATTAGCTAGCCACTATCCATGTGCTCAAATCAGCTGCTGTTAATACTAACAACTACAGGCAGTGATACACAGGGCATCTTGGTAGGCAGCTGACTGGCATCAGTACCTACACAGTGGGTTCAGCATTGTTGTTTTAATCACATAGGCCATTTTGTGTCCTGGGGAACCATTTGAAAATATTTTCCATTCTGTGGCTCCCTTTTCCCCCTTTTCCACTGGTATATCACCACTCTAATGGCAAGGCTTTGTGTCATTTTGTTTGTTCTTCATAATGTTCTTGGCATTTTCAAGGATCAACATTTCCTGGGCAACTGAGATATTTTTTATAGCTAGGTGGATTGATTGTGTGTGTTTGTGTGCAAATTTGAGAGAGAGAGAGAGAGAGAGAGAGAGAGGAAAGAATGAAGATTGCTTAGACCTTTTTGAAAATGTTTAGAACTGGCCTAAATGGGGACAGTGAGACACTGTCGCGAAGCTCTGTGGCTTCAATCAAACTGGGTCAGTGATGGTGCAGGGCTGTGGCCTGTCCTGCTCTGACCACTCTTCCGGGCAGCCGGCAGGCACGCAGCAAGCGGAAGAGTGTTTGTGATTAGATCCCCCTCTCCATTTTCTATTGTTCTCTATTGCTTGCTGACAGAGAACTAGACAAAGAGACCAAAATAGCTGGACACTGATGCAGCCTGAGAGAGCCAGAGAGGGCAGGACTAGAGAGACAGGACAGAATATCACTGCTGGCAAATGATCCTAGGACAGCCGCCTGTCTGTCCTCTAGAGGGCGTCCTGTCAGTGTCCTGGCTGAGGAGAGAGAGGGTTGGGGCATTTGAGAGAGAGAGACACACACACACACACACACACACACGCACACGCATACGCATACGCACATGCACACACACACTACGACAATGCCCTGTCTTGTGTGCTTGTCTGACCTTCTGCTTACCTTTGTGTGTGCGTGTGTGTGTGTGTGTCAGGGGTTTGCAGATACAGTATATCCATAATGCAACATCAGCAATACCAGAGGTGTCAAGTGGCTGAAAGCCAGAGTGCCTCAGGGTGCCATGTAACATCTTGTGTGTGTTTGTGTGGGAATGAGACTTGTGTTGCCTCCGACCCAAACATCCAGGGTGCCTATATACCTCTCCTACAGATGACCTTCATGAGGAGCACAAGGTAGGGCTGGGCGATATGGTTGAAATCAATATCATGATAATCATAAGGATTTTTCTCGATATCAATATATATCACGATATGGTTCATGTACGCAAAATCACGTTAAATAATCAAATTAATGTTCATCTCATTGAACCGAATGGTAATGTTAGGTGTGATGTCAAACAAAACAGAAATATTCAAATAATATTCCTACCATACCTCATTTTATGAGAGTTTTTAAGTAAAATTTGCTTGTCATCATCAATTTAGACAGCAGAAATGTGTGTCAGGATATCAAAATATCTTCATATCATCATGATATGATTCCACTGAAAGACGATAAATGATAATATTGAATTATTGCCCAGCTCTAGCACAAGGTAAAAACAATGAGCTTCATAATACAGAATAATACAGAACCTTTTGGTCCCCTAAAACTGAATACAATGTCAAACCTGACAGTAAACACACATTTCTCTTGGCACACACCTTCCTGGACCCATTTCTTATTGGCTCAGCCCATATAAAATTGTCAGCATGTTGCCCATCAGCTGAATCATCCACCAAAGTTGACAGTTTCAGTTTGCAAGGTCAGGATACATTGCCAGGAAGGAAATGAAGGATTGCTTACTTGTGTTACTAGTCTTTTGTGGTGGTTGTGTGGCATGACTATTCCGCCAATCCCATATTAGCGGGTATTTTTCTCAATTTAAGTTTTACTTAACAAAGAATGAATTCAAATTTACACACAGTATTAACTGCTTATATGCAGTTTGCCATTCTGTTGGAGCAGTCGATGGATAGCATGTCTTGGTGATCCACTGTGCTGAGGTGCACGCCAGACATATAATGTCTTGGGTGCAAACCTTTGCTGCAGGTCAACCACTCTTGAATCTTTCTTTTTACCCGCTATAGGCCAATTCTATGTAATGAAGCAGAAATTTCATAAAAGCAACCTCAACCTTTAAACTCTTTATTCGTGCTGTTCATGCCTGTGTGTGTGTGTGTGTGTGTTTGCGTGCACACGTGTGAAGGCGTGTTTGTTTCTAGACGAGGATTGTATTGCACACAGTATATCCTGTGCACAGGGTCGGAGCAAAGGTCAGAGCAAGCCTGCATACTTTCACTCACACACACGCACACTGTCACACTATTCCTTCCTCATGCATTTAGGCCCATCTTGTTTTGGAATTTTGTGTGTGTGTGTGTGTGAGGGGGAGAGAGAGGGAAAGGGTGAAAGAAAGAGAGAGCACTGTTCACATATCCCCTTGATTTGATGGAAGCCATGCTGAGGTGTGGTGAAGCTGTTTTTCTCAGAGAAAAGCACCGCCTCAGCAACACAGGAGGTATTTTAAACTCTGTCTGCCTCATGAAAACACACATACATGCATGTCACTAATAGTAGTTTTCAGGTTCTGCATATTTCCCATTTTATTCTTTTTTAGTATCCTGATTACTTCTTTAAACACACAGTGCACAGAAATGCTCATTCCTATTTGGGTAACGTCAACAAATCTGCTCTACAAATTTCTTTGGGCTATGTTCCAGAGTTTATCCTCAGTGCTAGAAGCTCTCAATGGGATAGACACATAGGCTGTTTGTTTACGTGCTTTGCTTCACAAACATTATTCTGAATTTGTACTTATGAAGCAAGTCTATATTGTCAGGTCAGTTGCCGAAAGGGCAGGAAGGTTGTCGGCTGTCTTTCATATTAAGTTTATGAATGGTAAGCCCATTAGACTCCGAATTTAGGCCTGCAGACAGTCTCCATCCAACAGCATCTCTCTCTCATGCTCTCTCCCTTGCTCTGTCCCTCCCTCTGAGTTAATGGGGTTGTGTGGCTTGGCAAGATTGCTCTTTTTAGGATCTGTCTTGAATATGAAGGGGGACTGACACACATACACACACATTTACACACACACACACACACACACACACACACGCACACTGGTCTTGTTAGCTAGCCTCGCATTCTCTGGCAAAGCCAGTTTGTTCCAGTTTTATAATGAGGAGATGGGGACGTTTTGAAGCTATGCCACCAATACACCAAAGGGGATACTAGCACACACACAGACACAGATCTGGCATCCATTTCCTTTTCTTCTCATGCGTTTTGAGAGGAGTAAACACCTCCTCTATTTCAGCACCAACTTTATGTTGCAGACCGCGAAAATCTTTTTTTACTAATTCTAAATGTATCATAACAGAGTAGTACACATGGTTTGGTTTGTGTCAAGCTCTGCGGGTTACAGCATTTTAGATTGTCTCAGGTTTGGCCAGTGTCTACAGGCCTTCGAGGCTTTAAAAAAAAACAACTCAAATCGCACACCATTACATTAATGCAGAGCAACAAAGCTCAGGCATCTCAGAGCTTGACTTCCCAGAGTGGATTAGCATTGGGGCAATACAACAAGGATCGGTAAATGAGAACACATGCATGCACATTCCATTCAGACCACTATACAGGATCTCACGCTCTCCCATTCTGACACATGGCATTGTGGTAGCAGAAGGTAGGCGCTACTCGGCAAGCGACCTTCTGATCTCAGAGGACGGCTAGGAACAGCAGAGCCCACTGTCTCCTTCAGCCCTCCTTTCCACGCCTCCCTGTCTTTCCCTTTCCGTTTCTGTTTCTGTCTGAAGTTGGACATTCTCACTCAGCTTTTTGGAGTCATCTTGTGTTTCAGTCAACTTTCCCAAATCAGCTTGCTCCCATTGCTGTCATCTGCCCCCTCTTTCACCTTTTCTCCATTCATCTTCAGGTTTCTATTTCTTTCCTGTGGAGGGGGCTGATTTGTGTGTTGCAGAGC
Organism: Centroberyx affinis; assembly: GCF_046629955.1. NCBI lineage: Eukaryota > Metazoa > Chordata > Actinopteri > Beryciformes > Berycidae > Centroberyx > Centroberyx affinis. Next base: position 11,115 of record NW_027279193.1, on the reverse strand, counting down.
TCTAGGTACCTACCTGCAATTATTCTCTCTTTTTCTTCTTTTCACTCTATCCCCTGTTCCCCTCCCTTCTCCTTTCACTCTCTCTCTCTCTCCCCTCCCCCTCCTATCCTCTCCCTCTCTCCCTCTGAAAGAGCTGGTTTCAGCAGTCTGTCTGAAAAGAGCGACACACACCCACACAGACATGGGGTGCTACAGCTCCCAGTATTGTCCACACTAATCACAGGGCCTCTGTGTGTGTTAGCATCTGATGTGTGTGCGCATGTGTGTGTGTGCCTGGCTGCAGCGCGGCAGTGAGGATATGTAGCTTCCTGTGTGGTGCTAGGCAGCCCGGCTCGTTCTGCCGCATGCCGCTTACCGCCACCATTACGCAAAGGAATTCCCTGCTGTCTCCGCTACTGCTGCTCAGAGTGAGTGAGCGTGTGTTAGAGAGAGGAGAGAAGAGACAGAGGAGACATGCAGCCCAGCAACACTGAAGGATAGAGGACAGAGCTGGTTTTCACATCGGATTTTACCTGAAGACGTGCAGTATGTGTTTGCGAGGAAAACACTGTGTTTGTGGGATTTACTGCTGACGCTTGTGCTCCAGATTTGCGCACGTATGTGAGAGGGAACAGTGTGTGTGTGTGAGTGTGTGAGTGATTGCCTTGGTGTGTGTGTGTGTGTGTTTGTTCCTGATGCGGTCGGAGCGGGCGAGCCGTGTGTGTATCGTGGTGCTGGAGGAGGTGGAGGAGGATGAGCCCTCATCTTCATCCCCACCTCCTCGCCCCAAATCCTCCCCAGACCGCAGATCCCATCATGCCTCTCGAAGGGCTGGCGCTCAGGAGGACAAGGTGAGAGGGGCCCGTCTGTTTGGTTCATTCCATTGATTTGAATTAGAGTTTGCTAAATTTTAGACTAGGCATTTTTAGCTACAACCCATTCATTTGGCTTGTTTTGGCAATAGTTAGACAGAAATATAGTCTGAGTTTTTTGTGATAGCTGAGGTTTTACCAGGCATTAGGTTTATGTGGTTGATTATGTGGGTGATGGCATTCAGCCAGGGTTTGGAGACAGAGCATTGCATTGGTAATACAGCTACTGAAGTACATAGTTACACAGCCTGCTGCATAAAAATACAAAGCTGTGCCAACACATGACAAACGGTTCTGAATATAGCACCATATGAGATGACCTCTGGGTTTGTATAGATTTTCACCAAAGCCTAGGCCTTTGCAGCCTCCAGTGTTGTCTAAGGCTAAGCCTACCATAGAAACATGATAATAAGCCTTTTCATCCTGTGAAAACTGCTGTTTGAAGTGTACACTAAGGAGGGGGAAGTCCAATAATAGAGAGAAGATGTGCCGGCTCTGATGACAGGATTAGTGTTGTTAGTTCATGTCTACCTTCTCCGCTCTCGGCCATAGTTCCAACAGTCATTAATGTAATAGGCAGGAGACAGATACTGACATGCCTGACAGCCCTACTTATTTTTAGGAGGGAAGAGAAATGAGAGAGGGATGGGAAAAAGAGAGAGAGGCTAAGAGGTAGGTGGAGGTCTACATATTACTTGCGTAGTAGTGAATGGCATAACTTCAGTCTCACTTTACCCTGGCAGCCCTCGCTGGGTGAAAGTGTGTATGACAAGAAGAGTGTGTACAGTGCTTCCACGGATATTAAGTGCTTGATAGCAAATGAGTGAAATGCAATAAAACTTGAACAGAATGGGTGAAGGGCTTTGAAGTTGCTTGAACATATAGGAAAGTATTGCACTTAAAATCATAACTACGCACGCAGTTGAGCTGTCCAGATTGTAGCAAAAAGTGCTTACTTGTGTTTCACATTAACGCAATGTTTCTGCTATCAGCTATATTGTTGGGCTACACAATTATGTATTATCATTATTATTATCCACTGTTAATAATCCTAGACTATTGGTAATATTTAAACATTTCACTCCATTTAGAATAGCCTATTCATTGTAGTTCACATTAATCAACAAGATGCTAAAGGTGAAGTAAAATAATTTCTCCCTCAAATCATCAAAAGCAATAATTGTGATTAATGAGTGTGATCACCATAACTAGCCTAATAATCATGAGTATTATTTTAGCCATTATAGTGCAGCCTCACTATGTTGTCAGTCATAATCATCAGAATTTCATGCTAAAATAGCAAAGTAGTACTCATCTATTCAATGGCATGGATGAAAGAAGAAACACATAACTTAGGCCAATATTGTTCTATTACAGACAAATTTGTGTTAATTTTACTTTAATTTGTAATATCATGAAAGTGATAGTGAGGCATGAAAGTGCCTGTCATCATCTTGCCAGGGCAGAAAAGAAACACGATGGGCCAGGATAAGTCCAGGACTTTTTTGTGCTATCCTTGAGCATTTCTTCATATGTTTTTTATAAATGTAACTCAATTGTTGAATAAACTAAAGTATGGTATTTTGGGCCTAGTATCACAAAGTGAATTGTTTTGTGAGCTGAGCATATTGTTACTCCCTTTAAGCAGTTGTGTTCAGTATTAGAGTGAATGATTGAGGCTCATGCAGAACAAAATGTTCTGACAACGAAGACAGACACACAGAAAATCAATTCTGTGAATGTGATGTATAAGCAAGAATAGGAGTTCTGGTTATTGCGTTGCCCACCCTAAACTCCTGAAGATAGGCTATATGTATGCGTGTTGTTCAGCACATGCAGTCAGTATCAGGCGGCACCATGCTCTCATGCTCACACCAGTTGTTTACATTCACACACGCGAACACAGAGGAAATGAGGTGAGAGAAGAGCGCTGAGGATGATTTTATTTCTCTCATTCATTAGCACCTTCCTTCCAGGCAAATTCATCAACTCTCCCCAAGACCCTTCACTTTTATCTTCTTTGTCCTTTCTTCCTTTGCCCTCACTCTGGTACCCGATGAAAGGTTTTGGAGCAGAGGAGATATTTTAGTATGGATACATAGGTAGCCTAGTCATTGTGTCCACATACCTCTTGTCTTTTACAACGCTATTTACATTCTTACCAGCTGGTCTCACACCAGGTGGCAACAGAGCGCACAGCTTTAACCCCTCACAGACTCAGACATTTGTGTGTGTTTCTGTGTGTGTGTGTGTGTGTGTGTGTGTGTGTGTGTGTGTAAGTGTGTGTGCATGCTGCAGCTGCTACGCTGTCATAAACAAACTGGCGGTACACAGCCATTTGCGGCCTATGGCCATGTCCCCAGCCTTGGATTATGGTGGCTGTGTGAGAGTATTTCAATGCAGATAATTGCTGCATTGCAAATCTAGGAAGTTAAACACATACATCAGCACTAAGTTGTGTTTTTGTTTGTTTCTGCAGCCGTCTCTGTTGAGAGCCATCTTCAACGTCGACCCCGATGAAGTTCGCTCCCTCATATTCAAGAAAGAGGATGTCAACGTGCAGGTACAATCTCACTTGTTTTATTTAGCTTGTATCAGGTTGGAGATTTTTCAGGCCTTTTACAAGAATTCAGTTATGTTGGATACACACCAGAATTTTCCCCTGCTTTTCTTCCATTATCTTCCACTATTTTGTGTTGTCCTGATCACACCCCTGTGTATTTGTGTCTGATATCTTCACACACGCTCACTGCCAAATAAACAACGGCAAGGAGAGAAGCAGTCAGCCGGCAGGCTACTATTGATTTGGGCTCCTATCGACTGATTGACTGAATGAGAGTGCCTTTTGGCAGCTTCCTACCTTCCCCCTCTCATATAACTGTCAACTAGGGCAGCAAGCATGGACTGTTAATAATGTTCAACCACATCCTAAGGTTTAAGGGCACAACCTTCTCCCCCTGTTTTTGTATACTCGTACATCCCTAGTCTTTTTCTCAATTTTACTGCACATGTTTCTGTCTTAGTCTGACTCTCTCTCTCTCTTTCTGAGCGTCTGTAATGCTGGGGTCATCACACTTGAGTCTTCCTAGAGTCAGCAACACTGGCTCAAGCCTATTGGGGTCACGTGACATTGTTTATAGCCCCACTCTGCTGATTGCCCTCTGCTGCACCGGAAGAGAGAAGGAGAGGGAGGGACGGAGGGTAGACAAAGGATGGATGGATAAAGGGATAGATGCAGAGGGAGAAAGGGATGGACTGCTCTCTCCGGTCCGACGGAGGCAATTGCATGGTTGGTTAGTCACACAGACAGGAAGAGACAGATGAGACGGTGAAAAATGAATAGAAAGTCAACCAAGAAACTCTTTAGCCCGCTGTAGAGACGGCAATTGTAAAACACTGACAATAAAATGATAGAAGAGACTGAAAGTGGGATGGGAGGGAGGACAGCAGGGCGGATTGGAGTGATGGAGGGAATTAAGGAATAAGAGTGAAAAGATGACAGAAGGTTGTCCCCTAGTTGCTCTGGTCTCATGTTTCTTTTGGTCTCCCACGGTGTGCGGCCTATTGATCGTGTGGTTGGATATGTGATGTATGCTTCACACAGCCATGATTTGTGTATGTGTGTGTGCATGCATGTGTAGCAGGGCCTAGGTTTGCGTGAGAAAGAGGGAGAACTAATGTCCAATTTTGTGTGTGTGTGTGTGATAGGTATGGGACGATATGAAAATTTCATGTCACGATTATCCTGGCCAAAATAATTGCAATTTACGATATCCCGTTAATCATCAAAATATGCTTAAAACTCTTAAAATGGCACTAAAACATACTAGAATCACTTAACCTTACATTTTGTTGAGAAAAAAATATTTTTATTACGTCATAGGACACATATCTTTTTAGTGAAAAACAAACAAGGACAGATTCAGACTCTCGCCGACACCCAGCAGGTAATCACAATGAGAGAAAAACATCCATTAATAAAAAGAATCTACCTATCAACCTGATATCCATGAATAACTGTATGAATGAATACCTGTTATAAATGAATAACTTGTTTTGTTTTCAGATCACACAGACAGAGGTACAGCAAGGACAGAATAACAAAATAAATCAGGAAATCAACAGGACTGTACGTTAGTGAGCTAGACAGCTTTTTCAAGTCACTCGTGAGGATATTCACGCTCGTGAGGATATTCATGATTATCCCGATAATGGAAATTCACCAAGATAAAATTATCTTGAGTGTTTTTATCGCGATAAAAGATAAAATCTTATATCCTCCCATCCCTAGTGTGTAATATGTATCCCCTATCAGGACAATGAGAAGCGGACGCCCCTGCATGCTGCAGCCTACCTGGGAGATGCTGAGATCATTGAGCTGCTCATCCTCTCAGGTAAAACTATATCCATCTGTCTATTCGATCTGTTTCGCCTAATATCCATCCACCTACCAGTTCTATTGGGAAGCTTACTCATCCATCCAGCCATCCATCCACACTGGCTATTAGCAACCATTCCTCTATGCACCTATGTAGCCTTTCTCTTCATCAATATATCCATCCTGTCTCTCCTAACCTTGCTCGTTTTATTCAATCCATTACATAGCTTAGTCATCAATCTATGCATGTTATTCACACTGCAAAATGTATTCTAATATTAAGATAAGATAATACTTTATTGTCCGTTCTCACAGAAATTTGTCTTGCCTGACATGCTCCAACATTCATCAAGAGTACATGATACAACATTGGAAAAACAACATCAAACACACAAACAAAAAAGAAACACCTCACCAAAAGGACATCACCACGACATGACACAGCATTGAGCAAACACCCCATCAGAATGACACAACACAATAGAGAAAAAAGAAACAACAAGAAGAAGAAACAACAGTCCTGCACCTACAAGCATCAACATGCCATAGTCCATACCCAACCCAACAGTCTATGTGGAGGTCGTATGCACAGTTGTAAGTGTGTGCCTGCGGGTGGGTGAGAGGGGGGTAGTCCTAAAATCGTACTTTTCTTAAAACAAGTGAAAAATCTGCCATTGGGGGGTGAGATAATTTCAATTGTTTCTATTGAAGTTTCACCCGTTTTGAGAGTTTTCTCTCAAAACAAGTGGCAATATCTTAAAATATGTTTACACTTGTTTCCAATGCAAATCAGCTTGTTTCAAGAATTTATTTGAATGAAATGACTTTATCTTGATACCAGTAGATTGATTTGCTTTATTTCAAGATATTGTCACTTTTGAGAAAACGAGTGAAACTGCATTTTAAACTGAGTTATCTCTCCCTATTGGTAGTTTTTTTTCACTTGTTTTAAGGAATACAAGATTTTAAAACTCAATACTAGGCTTAAATGAATTGTTAAGGTGGACATATTTTTGCAGTGCAGTTTGTTGAGCTAGTCATTTGATATGTTACCCTCTCCAGCCTATCTTGTCTCCTATCAGTTTACCTTGTAATCCCCTGTCCGTCCAGCCCTCTGCTTTCCCTAAACTCTTCGAAGCCCCTCCATGTGTGTTCTGCTCACTGCTATGTGGCTGTCCGTCTTCTCTTGGTGACATCGCTCATGATTTATCATTCATCTGATCGGATCTACGGCTTGGCTTTCTGTGAAGTCAGCTGAGCAGGTCACGAGGTGGGGCCAACATTGACGTAAAACACTCGAGAGCAGGGGGGAAAGTGTGTGTGTGTGTGTGTTGACTGTTGTTCAGTGACGTGAAGGGGCAGCAACAGGTGCAATTTCTGGGCTATTTTAACCCCCCTTCCCCAACAGTCCCAAAAAGGGTCATGGGAGTTTTTACACCCTCCAGGCACCAGTGGCTCATAGGATCCCCCCTCCCACAAGACATTTAACCTTTACTTTAAGCTTTCTTCTCTCGCACGTGCTCTCTGTTTTCAATGATCAGATGTTTTTCAGGCTTTCAACATGTTTCCCTTCACTCTGTCTGTCATTGTTGACATTTCTCTGACATTTCTCTGTTCTCTCTCTCTCTCTCTTTCTCTCTCTCTAATGCTTTCACTCTCTCCTGCCCTCCCCCAAGGAGCCAGAGTTAATGCCAAAGATAACAAGTGGTTGACTCCTCTTCACCGAGCTGTCGCCTCTTGCAGTGAGGTAACGCATTACACATTACACACATACACACACACTAACACACGCCATGTGTACTCCTGTGACTCTACTGCAGGTTTTCCTTTGTCACAAGTAATGAAATACACTGAATCTCATCAACTCAGTTATTAAATCTGTAAAGACTTGTCCTACCTTGGTCAAGCTCCAGTTTGATAGGACCAATTCACACCAACCGTACTGAGAATAGCAAGCACACATACTAACACACACACCTGCACACACTGGCATGTGCCTTATTATAACACTGAACTATATTGGCTCTCTCTGTCCAGGACGCAGTGTCGGTGTTGTTGAAGCACAGTGCTGATGTTAACGCCCGGGACAAGAACTGGCAGACACCGCTCCATGTTGCAGCTAGCAACAAGGCGGTGCGCTGTGCTGAGGCCCTGGTCCCGCTGCTTAGCAACGTCAACGTGTCTGACCGGGCAGGGCGCACTGCTCTGCACCATGCTGCCTTCAGCGGACATGTAGAGGTTGGTCTCACACACACACACACACACACACACACACACACACACACACACACACACGCAGACACACACACATAAACATGTCGGCACCTATTAAAGTTTATGTGTGTGTGTGTGTCAGATGGTGAAGCTGCTGCTGTCCAGAGGAGCCAACATTAATGCATTTGATAAGAAGGACAGGAGAGCCATCCACTGGGCAGCCTACATGGGTAAGACTGTTGTTGTGCAAATGGACCCCCCCCCCCCCTCCCACACACACACACACACACACACACACACTAATCTAATTTTGGTTAAAGTTCCACCCAGCTCTTTCTCTCCCGCACCCCCTCTGTTTCAGGTCATCTGGAGGTGGTGAGGCTCCTGGTGGCCAGTGGAGCCGAGGTTGACTGTAAGGACAAGAAGGCCTACACCCCGCTCCACGCAGCCGCCTCCAGCGGCATGAGCAGCACAGTGCACTACCTGCTGGGTCTGGGGGTCCAGGTCAGAATACACACACACACACACACACAGACCCGGATGCACACAGAGCGATGTTGTTATGCTCTCAGTATCTTCAGTGCTAATCATAGAGACACTATATTCACACATACAGTACATATTATCAGTAGACCACAAAATTGAAAATTGAAAAAAAAACACTGACATTAACTGACAAACAACTGACATTAACCTCAACATGCATAATGTGCCATGACCCTTGGACCAAGCCAAAGTATTAACTGTAAAAAATACATGCTATTTGAATGGTATTTATGGTATTCTTTATTCAATAAAAATGCAAAAATTAACCTCTTTTTCTCAGTGCCTGAAAGGTCAGACTGTCTCTGACAATAGGTTATATAAGTATGCACAGCAAGACATACATTCATACTCTTCTCTGGCTGCCTGTGTAGATCAACGAAGTAAACGCCTATGGCAACACCCCGCTCCATGTTGCCTGTTATAACGGACAGGATGTGGTGGTGAATGAGCTCATCGAGGCAGGGGCCAACGTCAACCAGGTATGTGTGTGTCTCCATGTGACATAGTGTGAGCCTGCAGTCTGACGATGGCTGTGTGTGTTTAATTGTGTTATTTACCATCCTATCTCAGGTGAATGAGAGGGGTTTCTCTGCCCTCCATTTTGCCTCTTCCTCCCGCCAGGGGGCGCTGTGCCAGGAGCTGCTGCTGGCCCACGGTGCTCATGTCAACATGAGGGTGAGTACTCAGTGTGTCCATACATACACATGCACATTCAAGCACACACAGATACATCTCAGCATATAGTGTTTCCTTTACATTAAGAGCCATGCTTAAATTGCAGCACCTGCTATAACGGATCCTGTAATGGACCCAGATGTGAACCTGTGTTTCAGAATAAAAATACTCCTAACCCCACCATCTATTGCAAACACTGCTCAGCAGAAAGCTCTTAACAAGTGTTAAGGAATGATTGCTGCTCAGTAGCTACTAGAAAGAAACGACCAAAGAAATTACAGTGTTGTAAACACTTTGTTAGCACTGATGGAAACTGATATTGGCTCCACACAGCCTCAAGATGCAAGGCCATATGGAAGATGGGGGGAGCTGACTCCCTCAGGCTGCAAGCTGCTCAAAGAATGTGTGTGTGTGTGTGTGTGTGTGTGTGTGTGTGTGTGTGTGTGTGTGTGTGTGTGTGTGTGTGTGTGTGTGTGTGTGTGTGTGTGTGTGTGTGTGTGTGTGTGTGTGTGTGTGTGTGTGTGTGTGTGTGTGTGTGTGTGTGTGTGTGTGTGTGTGTGTGTGTGTGTGTGTGTGTGTGTGTGCGCGCGCGCACAAGTCGGTGTAAGATAGCTTCCATTCTTTCTAAGCTCTTAAACCCCAGGCTGGTTACCTCACTAAGAGTTCACAGTGCAGTCAACTGCCCACACTCACATGATATCTCTTGATGTACTGTAGTACTGATATGTCGTCTTCCTATAGACAATGTAATAACAGGATCCTCTTTTCTCCCAATCGCTGTCTCTCTCTCCATCTAGAGTAAGGATGGTAAGACTCCCCTCCACATGGCAGCTGCCCATGGCAGGTTCTCTCGCTCTCAGGCCCTCATTCAAAATGGTGAGAGCCCCCCCATAGTGTGCTGTCTTGCCATGTGGCATGACTTCACAAATTATCTGCATACATCTTTTTTGTGGATGTCCTTATGTTGTATTAATGGGAATGCATAAATGTGTGTCTATAAATGTGTGCAGGAGCGGAGATTGACTGCGAGGACAAGAGCAAAAACTCTGCCCTTCACATCGCTGCTCGCTATGGCCACGAGCTCATCATCACCGCACTCATCAACCACGGGGCCGACACCGCCAAGTTAGTCACAACGCACATTAAACACACTCTGTCTCTGTCTCTCTCTATCTTTCTACTGAATGCAGTGTCTAGTTCATTTGTAAGAAGCGCTGGGTCCATACAATGTTAACTATAGAACAGTAACATTCAAATAAAAACAGATTAGCAATCCACAATGTTATTCTTCATTCATTATTGTTGCTAATTTCCTTTAATGTGTGAACATTTTGAGGACCGGTGAGATTGTTAAAATCTGGGTATATCGTTCTCTCTCTCTCATCAAGAATGCACACATGCTCACACGCCATGACCTCTATGTCCTGTGAAGGCTTGTAACTGTGTCTCGTGTGCCTTTTATCTTTGCAGGAGAGGTATTCATGGGATGTTCCCCCTCCACCTGGCAGCTCTCAGCGGCTTCTCAGATTGCTGCAGGAAGCTGCTGTCCTCAGGTACACTCACCATGCTGGCACCATTTTTGCCACTGGCATCACCTAGTTGACATCTAAATTGATGCTGATTGCATATTTACTCAGGCTTCGACATCGACACCCCTGACGACTTTGGAAGGACCTGTCTACATGCTGCTGCAGCTGGAGGGTGAGTCAGTGTTTCTACTCAATGTTCCATCATTGTTTCTTCTCTGGCACTCTTTCCACGATCCTCTCATTTTCCCTCTCCTCTTCATTCTTAATCTCCTTTTTACCTTTCTCTTTCTGTGTTAAATTACACATATTTAATTGAATTTGAAGTATTTTGGTATAAAGAGCAGAGACAACACTTGGCCCTGCAGTCTCTTGGATTTGTATGTCAATGAAATGGTGACTCTTTCTCTCCAACCAGGAACCTGGAGTGTCTGAACTTGCTGTTAAATACAGGAGCTGACTTTAACCGGAAAGACAACTTTGGAAGGTGAGCTCTTTGTCTATTCTGACTGTGAGATTTAATTGGACTTGTCGTTGCTATAATAGTTATATTATTTTTTAAATTTATGTCACAGCTGCTTTCTACAGCTATTTTGCGGAGGCTGTTTTGCATATCTCCTAGTAAGAATGTGGTTTAATTCATTTGAGAATGCCAAATGGCCCTGAGAGAAAGCGATCCATGAAAAAGAGTAAATTCTAACAATTCCACCTTGGAAGTAGCTACTCTTAATGGCGAGGGCACTGAGCTGCCCAGTCTGATGTAGTCCAGCATTTACAGTCTCATTTACATTTTAGGCATCTAGCTGATAGAAGAGTAGCCAAGCGCACTTGCATAGGGACTAACTAAATTGTTAGTGGGTACAGAGCTACTTACAATTAGCACAACAATTGTAATAAGCTTAAATTCCTTGATCACCAAACGCAC